>NC_059342.1:49756730-50060192 GCF_018350155.1 Leopardus geoffroyi
TTACATGGATTTGTCTGTGGATTCACTCAACTGGGTCACCTTTTAACATAGATACCTGCATTCTCTGTTCTTTAGCTTTCTCTGGTCACTTAGGGAAGGTGCTCTTCCATATCTATAGGATGGTACAAGGAACGTAAGTAAGTTGTCATGAAGAGAATGAGGATAAACAAGCCAGAAGAGCGATGATTCTTGGCAGGTGTTGGTAAGAGAAGGCACTTTCATGCTCTGAAATAAGTGAGCAAACTCCCTTCTTTTCCCTGTATCCCTTTCCTCCATCTTTCTCTTTCTTATATAGATGTTTTGATATTAAAAGTACAAAAATAATATCCAGGGTCATCCATCAACTGTGTTTTGCCTCTTATGTCAAATGGCGAGAAAACTAGTAGATACTAGAATATTCTTGCCTAAATCATGACTTAGCTCATTCTTGTATGAAGTAAATGGGATAATACTTGAAAGGCAGAGAGAAGATGTGACACACAGTAGAGCTTAGTAAATATTTGCTATACTAATAATGCATTTAGAGCCCTTAAGAGGAGTTTGGGTGTGTTTCCAAAAAGGGCTTCCAATAAGAAGTTTATGTCAATCCCTTAGAACCCCAATTTCAAATGGAAATTGCTGAGAGTTAACTCAGTACCATGCCAGAATTAAATGAATATCCTGTAGTCAGTAATTTAGTAATAAACAATATTTTGTACCAGACTTTTCTTATTTTGGAATCAGTCAAGTGCTCAGATCATTTAAGACCCGCTACAAAAAAATGCTGAGTATTCCATCCAAAGACATCACTGGCTAACTAAGATGGACATGTTGAAAAGGACACATTTTCTTGGTCATATTGAAGCCAAAGAGTAAACAACCCTGAATTGAAAATACATACAACCCCCAAATAACTAACTTTCTCCTTTTGAGTAACTACTTTTGATCAAAAAACCTAGTTGATAATCATGTATGTTTAATGTTTCTAATCAAGCCAAAGGCACCTGTATTTCTCTCATTTCTCAGAAATGCCAGCTGTTAGTTACCCACAATAAATGGGATTTCACATTTTGTGACAAGCCTATTAAGAGGAAAGTACAAATGCTAGTCTGAAACAGAATAATAATAAGTTATCAAAAGACTTTTTCTCTCAAATATACATGATTATGTTTATTATACTCATTCTCCTTTTGACAATGTTGTCTTCTAAGGAAGATAGTGGTATTAACAAGAGGATGTATCTGAAAGCATTTTTTAGAAGAAATTTCAGCTGCCAAGCACCACACTCTATAATGTATTTATTTCAATATCCATTTCCCACTGCTATCAACCCCCAAACCTGGTCCATTTACAGATCTACCATCCAGCTGTATGTGAAGAGAAATCTAGTAGTTATTCCTCACATCTTTCTTGCCATACCATCTGTAGCCAAGTTCTGTCAGTTTCATCTCCTAGACATTTGTCAAGTCAATCCATCTCACTCCATGTCCCTAGCTACCATCGTTACCTAAGTCACTTTTTCTCTTACCTGGTTTATGCAATACCATCAAAAACTAGTTCATCTCTGGCTCTGCAACAATCCAGTCTCCTTAATGCTGCTCAAATCATTTTATTTTATTTTTTGGATTACAGTCTGGATCACATGGCCCATAAGCATGTCCTATTTTCCCTAAAGAAAAGATAAAAATCCCCCACTTGGCCTACTGATAGGGGCACATCTTTCAGGGCCTATCTCCCTACCTCTCCAAACTATGTCTTGTTTTATTCTTCTCCTAGCTTTTGGTACTAATTTCAACAAGAACATATGCTTAAATTGTAAGCTATAGGGGTGCCTGGGTGGCGCAGTCGGTTAAGCATCCGACTTCAGCCAGGTCACGATCTCGCGGTCCGGGAGTTCGAGCCCCGCATCAGGCTCTGGGCTGATGGCTCGGAGCCTGGAGCCTGTTTCTGATTCTGTGTCTCCCTCTCTCTCTGCCCCTCCCCCGTTCATGCTCTGTCTCTCTCTGTCCCAAAAATAAATAAATGTTGAAAAAAAAATTGTAAGCTATAATATCTCCTCTCTTCCAATTACCTTGAAATCAGCTAATGAAGGTACATATTTTGAAAAAGAAATTTAAATAATAAATTTGGTTATCAGATTAAGAACTAGGATTTGGGCCTTTGTAAAAATTGGAAAACATGTTGGACCAAAATGTCGCTAACTTGGGTGAACTGTTTCACTTCTGAGTCTTTGCCCTTCAGTAAAATGGGGTTAACACCTGGCATTTGTTGGTTGTGGGAATTGAATGAGATTGTGTACATAAACACATGACATGGCAAAAAAAAAAAAAAAAAAAAAAAAAAAAAAAAAACATAGCATGTGGCTTTGTTCTCCTGCCCAATTCCCACCCCCCTTCAGTTGCTTTACTAATATGACTTCAAAAAGAAGAAAATGCACTTCAACTGGTTCCTACTCAGAAACAGAATATTTTTATGCTGTAAAGGATGTAAAGATCATTGAGTTCAACATCCTCATTTTACAGATGAGAAATCGAAGGTCCCAAGTGGTGCCCCAGGTCACAGAGCTAGTTAGTGAGACAGTTGAGACAAAAAGGATGTCTTTGGAATCTTACTTCAAGCCATTTTGTATTATATCACACTAATTTGGGCAGATTTCTTTTCTATCTCTTTTTGTATGTTTGCATATTTCAATTTAAAATTAATGACTGCAAATGTAGATCTAAATTTGGGTTTACACTCACTTCCTAATTTTCAGAAAAGAATCCTAAGTACAAACAGATTATGCCAAAGAGATAAGACTTTGAAAGAAAAAGATTTGGGTTTGATTCCTGAATCTGCTATTTATTAGCTGAATAACCTTGGGCAAGTCATTTTAATCTCTGTGAGCTTCCATAACTTCATTTGTTAAATGGGAAACGTAACACCTATCTCAAATAATTACCATGATGATTATATATGAGATTAACTCTGAATTCAAAGAGCCAAATTAGAATAGTGCTGAGAATCAAGTAAGTCCATAAAAAAAGTTAACTTCTTTTCTCCCAGACTCTGCAGAATCAAACCCGAAAATAAGCATAGCCTCATACTTTGGAAGGCTTCATGTGAGAACACCTAAGCCAAGGTGTAAGGAATGATAATGGGAACTTGTGCAGTTGTGATTGCTAATAGAATTCAGAATATCAGTTTAAGTTTGTTTTCAAAGTTAAATAGAAATTCAGGCACCTTTAAAACGTCTTTGAAATGAACTGGCTTTCTTCTACTCCTATTTCCATTGAAAAAATCACATATAAATTCCTCTTTTTTGATAACGAAAGAAAAGAGAACTATCAGCAGGAAAATTTTACCTATGATTGATGCTTCCAGTCAACTTAAAAGAGCAAGGATCTCAGATGTAAAAATTCTGACACATCACTTTCTGACAAAACTACATAAAACAGCCACAAGTTTAATCCATTAACTCAACTCTGTAAAACGACAAAATTAAGTCTTTGATATTAATAATCTTCAAACAGTTCTCTTCCTCCCCAATTCTCACACCCAGGACTTTTCTTTTCTCATTCACTGGATGAGATTGCATTTTACTTTGCTTTTGAGTGGCCGGATAAATAAATACTATATAAGTTTACTTCTTGGGCATCAGATTGTGGCATTAAATTGTGCAATCACAAGAAAGCAGAGCTGGGGTAAAGGTGAGAAATAGAATTTCTTGCCTCCAAGATCCCCAGTGGATGCATAATATTTTAACCTGTATCTTGATTTCCTTTCTTCTTTCAGTTTCTCAAAATATTTTCTTGTAATTACAAAGGAGTCAATTTTGTCAAGGAGAAAGATGAATATATTTCAGGCCCCATTTGGTGGCCGGGAACATGGAGACAAAGTTGTAGAACAGATCTATCTGGGCTACACAACTTGTTAATGATGGAACTGCTACAAACAAGTCTGATTCCCAGTCCAGAGCTCTTCTGTTTGTGACCTAATGGTAAAATGTATAAGCTCAAGAGAAAAAAAAATACATATATGAGCCTAGAAATCAGAAAACAAGGTTGTGCCAGGAGATATAATGGTAAAGTGTTTAAAGTATGTTGAGCCATGAGGTTGGATAAGATCAACTAGAAAGTGAGAATACAGAAGCCAACAGTTGGATCCTGGAGCACTCCTATGCTTAGAAGTCCCAAAGATAAAGAGGAATCACTAAAGAGGACTTTAAAAGATCAGCAGTAAAGTAGGAGAACTACTAAAGAGAAGTATTAAGAGATCAAGTGAAAAAGTGTGTCAAGAAAAGAGTCTTCAGCTCTACCCAGTGCTGCTGATAGGAAGAGTAAGATGAAGACTAAGGCTTGACCAAATGTGGCAAAGGTAACTCCACTGATGCCTTATTAAGATCATGTTCTGGGAGTAGTAACTGTGAATGCATTTCTGAGTGATGGAGAGTGAAGAGAGAATATTTTGCTAACCAAAGGAACAAAAGAGCTGAGAAAGTAAGGAAGGAGACCAACAGAATATTTTAGTAAAAGGTATTATTGCACATGCATATTAAAGGATCTAGGAAGAAGAGAATATGTGATAACATGGCTAAGAGAGGAAAGATAGACTTAACTATAGAGGAGAGAATGAATTCCAGTGCAAATGGAAGCACTGGCCATAAAAAGGAATGCAAATAATGCCATCAAAAGAAAGGCAAAATACAGAGTTCAATTCAGATAAAATGGTATATTGGTAGTAGAAATATGTCTAAGTTTTCTTGCATTTATTTCTATTTCTTTAGTAGAACATTAATCAAGAAAAAAAAGCATGAGGAAAGAGAAGGAAATATTGGTGGTTTGAAGGCATAGGAGAAGGTGCAAAATATGTGCATGACAGTACAAAACCAGGGAAATCCAATGGGATAACTAGGCAACACACAACTGCCATGAATTTAAAGTGAGACAAGAGCGTGCAATTGTGTGATTTTTTTTTCTATTCATACTTTTATGTCACTATGGCTGAGAATAGACTGGAATTTCAGTGTAACCGAGTGAAGATGACAGAGGAAGACATTCAGGGACTGAGGAATTGGGAGTGTATGCAAGACAGTTCTTGTAATGACAGACCTTGTAATGAACACCAAACAAATTGGGAAGTGATGTTAAGTAGTGGTCAAAGAGAGGGAAAGATGGAAACAGTCAAAAGGTTTGAAAGAAGCAGTGGGTTTGAAGAATTGTTGATGTGAGGACTTTAAAAGGAGTTAGACAGAGGGACACCTGGGTGACTCAGCTGGTTAAGCATCTGTCTCTTGGTATCCACTCAGGTCAGGATTTCTCAGTTGTGGGACTACACTGGTAGCACAGAGCCTGCTTGGGATTCTCTGTCTTTCCCTCCCTTCCTTCCTTCCTCTTCCCCACTTGCTCATGCTCTTGCTCTCTCTGAAAATAAAGAAACAAAAAAGAAGTTAGAAAGATGAGGGTTGTGACTGGAAAGTATGTGTTTGAAATTTGGATTATGAAAGAGGCAGAGTTATTAGCAATAAAAAGAGACTGGAATGACCATCACTGTGCATAATTATGGTAAAGTACAAGATAAAACACTTGGAAACTACTGTGGGTAGTTAAGGTAAAGTAGAAGATAAAATCATTGGAAATGAGCTCAAAAAGCTCAGAGGACAGTTTATTGGAAGCGTCTTATTATGTGGATATTGCAATGTTCAAAACTTATGACAGGAGAAATGTTGATGAGAGTCAGTGAGCCAGTTTCTAAAATCCTAAAGGAATGAGTGGCAATGACCAAAAGATCTATGGATGGGTGTAATGGTCAAATACCATACTCCTCAGAAGTACAGGAAAATTCATGAATATTCTGACAGGTATCAAATATTAAAACGTAAACCAATGTATTTTTCAAATAGTGTTCAGACAATCTACATGACTTTGTGCATGTCATTTATGGCTAAGAGTAACTACAAAAGACTAACTACAAGCCCCTTTCTACTAATGTAACTGTAATTATATTCTATTTCATTTCCATATAACCTGGTTCCTTAGACCCTGGATGCTTTCCACTGAAGATGGCTTACTGTTACTTGTGTACGTTTGATTTTTTTTTACATTTAACATACCAATAGTACTTGTTTACACCTTCATATGCAACTTGTTAAGGTAGAAAAAAGTAAGAACAAGGTAGAAGAAAAATAACAACAATGTCCAGGATCAAGTAAAGAAGAAGGATACAGAAAGAAATAATAGATTTAGAGATAAGTAAAGAAGTTAAATTCCCAAGTATAAGAACACTGTTTCTTTGGTCACAGAATGTCATATGCCTGGTGTGAATTCTAAGTGTATGCCAAGGTCACCAGACCTTAGCCTTACCCTTACCTCATGGGGTGAAGCAGGTGCTCAGTGGAGGCACCTGGACTTCAACCTCAGTCCCTGATTTATGTTCAGGTTAAATGGAACTTAGCCTGCTCAGAAGGTTCTTGGCCCATTCCAACCTAGAATTCTTAGAAAGTAAAATTTGTTCTCAAATCCCTCACTACTAGCCAGCAAGTAATCTCAGACTTGACAGATCATGCCTTCTGTCCTCAGTTATTACCACCTGGCGACTCCAATTCTGTGACTCACCCTATTGGACTCTTCTAGGTAAGGCACAGGTCTAGATCAAGTCTGGGCTCACCACTTTCTTCCCACAGTGCCATTCCCTAAAGGCCTTGGTCTTGTATAGGACTGACTTTGCACACACTCTTGCCACCCACTTCCATTGATTATTCCTTGCTGAGTTCCCAGATACACCTTTGGGCATACGCTGTCCAGGTCATGATACACTAGATTATTTGATGCTCTATTGGTTGCTTGGTTCCTTAGTATGTCAATCATTTCAAAGCTGGATACTTTTCCCTTAACCAAAGGCAAACAACTGTTTATCTTTATGCATTCTTTGTCTGACTGACTTCATAGAAACAGAATGTTAGAGGAAGACAGCAAAAATAAAAACAGAATAAGAATAGAAATAAAAATATAAAAATTATACAGTAAATATATTCATTTTGTCTTCAAAGGAAGGAAATGAGTATGTATTAATTTATATTTAACAGGAAAGAAAACATGCAAAATCCTATAGAGATGCTAATAGATCATTTTTATCAGGTTCTGCAGGTAGGATGATGTTTGATATACTATTGGTTCCTCACAATTAATACCTCGTTGCTTTTTAAAAATCCCAAAGTTAAAAAGAACTCTTCATAAAATGTCCTCAATTTAATGCTAAATGACAAAGTAGGATACTAAGCAGTGTGTGATACACTCATGACTATGTTTAGGTATGTGTTTCTCTCTTCAGACATGTCTAATAAATGCAGGAGAAAAAAAAAGTTGAGCCAATCACATTCAATTTAGTTTTTCAGACATCAGTAAGTTAAATGTCTCCTCCTCCAAGAGGTGGAATCAACAGGGGTGGCAGAGAGGCCAGAGATGTTACTCCAGGAAAGTCTTTCCATATACAAACGTGAGAAGGGAAAAGCATTAAGACCTAGAATGAAAGACAAGATGTACCATCTACACTCACCCACCTTTTCAGTCCTTTCTCAACTACCAGCAATGAGATTGAGGTAAATTGAAAGCATAAGTCTGCTTTGCACAAGACAAGAATACTTTATTTTTGACTCTAGTAATAAAGTAGATCGTTTAAAAAGCCAGAAGTGACAAACAAGCTCACTAAGATGGACAGTAGCTAAGAAGACTGAGGAGGAGAGGCAGTGAAATTCCATGGCATAAAATGACTAAAAGGCTTTTGAGAACAATGATGTCAAAATTTTTGAAAATTATTTGCATTATTGAGATTTTCTTCCATCCCAAATCTTACATAAGGCTACTTGTAAGTGTTTCTCCATGTGTTTGTGTTTTAACAGTGTATTTTGCATATAAATCAAAGGAAACATGGAATTTTCCATCAGGATTGATAAAGTGAAGAATAAAGTATGCGCGAACAAAGACAAGAACCAAGACCAAGGTATCCCAAGGTATTGAAGAGGGCTTTGTGTCTTTTTAAACCATGGAACTGATAGGAGTTATGTAATCCAACTTTACCTAGATCTTGGGGAAAAAAGTGAAAACTCAGATCATTTACAGAAATCAGAGCCAGAGAGAAAATTGAGCATGGGTATGGAACCGGAGATATTATCTGTTGGAATCTATATCCACATTTTATATTTAGTACAGTAAACAGGACTTGAAATATTCTATCCAGTTAAGCTATATAAGAGAGTAACTTCATAACATTATATTATTCATGTTTCCTAAATTCATTGAATGTCTACAGTGTATTATTTACCATATTAAGCAGAATAATGTAACAATGATCCGTACTCTCATGGAGAGGCATCAAAATTATTTGATGCTCAAGCCCATTTTCAATACATAGAATGACAGAGAAAGCCAACATAATCAAAATCAGGAGATTTAAGTTTATACCCCAACTCTTCCCTAACTAGCTGTTACCTTAAGTAGGTCTTAAAGTTTTAAACCTCAACTTCAGTATCAAGATGAGATGGTTGAATTGGTGGTGTCTGATATTTCCTACAACTTTAATGTAACATAATGCATAGTCTGTTACTTGGGGATTTGTAAATCAAAAATCCATATAATTCTTATCATTTGGTTACCACAATAAGTAGCCAAATGAATGTACAAGCACCAAAACAATAATCAGTTCTATTTTTAAAATTCCACTTAAGACAATGCAACACACAATCCAGAAGCGAGTCTCTAGAATATGGATTTTTGCAAACCTCTACTGGCAACAATTCGTGAGCTAAATTGAGAACTTTGTTGGGGGATGGTGCGGAGGGGAGGAAAAAAATACGAAGATAGTTTAACCACTATAATGAGCAAATACCTATGGTAGATGCCTTATATATATGTCTTCTTATTTAATTCCCACTGTAACCTAGGAGATGGGGATTATCAAATACCTCTGTATAAGGATGAAGCAAACTAGGATCAGGAAAAACAAGCAACTTGTACAACCTCATATGGCTGGAAACAAGATTTGAACCCAAGTTTTCTGATTCCATTCACCATGCTTCTTTCACTATATCCAATACCTTTCTATGTGGAAAGGTCATCTTATATTTCCATTGATCATTCTTTTTACACTCCTCTTCTTCCACACATTCCAGAGATGAGGAAAGACAGGCAAAATTGCAAAAAGACATGCTATTAAGCAAATTATCCATTAACTTGATTGTCAGTGTGGGGGGGAAGGGAAGATTTAAAATTCTAAAAAGCATTTACAGTATTTCTTTAGAAGGTCACAATGAACATTATCTTTCAATCTTAAAGTTATTATGAAACTAAACCAATCTTTGCATACTACATGGTAGTACATTTGTAACACAGCTATCTCAAGAAACTCTTTTCCCAACTTGAGTTTTAATGGAGCTTAGCATTCAATACATCCAACATGGGAAATTATTTAGATAAAATTTCTTTGCCACCTCCATTTTATTCTCCTAGAAAAGCTGAGAGTAAGGAAGATGAGTAACAGAGTTTTTCTGACTGGGAATTCAAGAAAAATAAGCAGGCAGAAAGTGTCTGAATGTTTCATGGGTAAAAGAGACGAAGTTGTATCATATTTTTACCTCTTTTGGTGAAAATCTTGACCTCTCCCACCCCCAGAGCACACTGTATAGTATTTTGCAGTTACTACTGACTATTAGGTAAAGATTAAAGTCCAGTATTAACGAAATATGGACAAAAGAGGTTTCAGGACCTTGGAGAGTGAACATGAGGGTAGGATGCTTAAAGGACAAGAACAGTTCAGAGAGGAAAAACACATAAAAAAGGAAGAGAGAAAACAAAAAGGGGTCCAAAGACAAGTTGGAGGAAGAAAGGGAAAGTAGACAAATATTATAAGACAAAGATAAAGAACACTAGATATTAACAAAAATATACTTGGCAGGGCACCTGGGTGCATCAGTGGGTTGAGAGTCCAACTTCAGCTCAGATCATGATCTCACAGTTCAGTTTCTGAGTTTGAGACCCACATTGGGCTCACTGATGTCAGTGTAGAACCCATTTCAGATCCTCTGTCCCCCTCTCTCTGCTCCTCCCCCACTCACACTCTCTCAAAAATAAATAAAACATTTAATATATATACACACACATACACACAGTAACTTAGGAACAGAAGTCTTCATTAAATGTCAATCCTGGGGTACCTGGGTGGCTCACTCAGTTAAGTGTACAACTCTTGATTTTGGCTCAGCTCATGATCTCATGGTTCATGGGAATGAGCCCTGCATCAGGCTCTACATTAACAGTGTGGAGCCTGCTTGGGATTCTCTCTCTCCCTCTCTCTCTCTCTGTCCTTTCCCCACTTGTGCACTCGCTCTCTCTCTCTCGCTCTCTCTCTCTCTCTCTCTCTCTCTCTCAAAATAAATAAACATTTCAGAAATTAATGTCAATCCTTAAACATTGCTTCAAGATACATTATTCATTTATGTGCCACATACTTGAAGTTGTCCCTCATTATCAATAAGTTTTTGGCTGGATAAGAGTAAAGACATGCTTTTGACCAATTATAAAGTCTAACACAGATATTAAAAAGATGTTAACACTTTTTTAGTCCCTTTTATGATAAATCTTTACTGAATTTTTCTAATTTATGAAAAATTCAAATATGCATCTAAATCCTTCCAAAAAATAATAGCCCACATATGTGTTCTCCTTTGACACTAAACAGATGATAAAAATTTGCTGTATTTTATTGACGTATCCTTTTTTAAGCAAAGGTATACAAACACAGTGAAGGTCCAACCCATTATCCTTCTAAACTAGCCTAATTTACCAAGAGACACTCTTCAGAAGTTGGTGTGTATCATTCCCATACACCTTCAATGCCCCTTTAGGCCTTCTCACACTACAATTCTGGACAGTCCAAATACATCTAGACATCAAGATAATAGGGGTGGGTATAGGTGATCTGTCCATGCTGCCCTCCCCTCCTCTAATTCTCTCCATCCTAAGGAAGTACTTTTATAGCCTTTACTTTTAGTACAACAGCTTAGGATCCTCCTATAATTCTTTCATTAAGTCCAGATACAACATTCTAAAAATACACATAACTACATAAAATCTTGTATCTTTTTCTTATTTATATATTTAATTCTTACTATCAATGTACTTGGGGATTCATTTGTATCTATATTAGCTCTACTCTGATCCTTTATGTATTTGTATGTCTTAAGGTGTTTGCTATAACAGAGTATTATTTCAAAATTCTATGTACAAAGGCATAACATCACAGTGTCTGACACATATAGGCTCTCAATAGACACTCGCCAAGTGAATTAATGCAAGAATTGCATTGCATGAACTAATCAATCAAAATCTAAAGCCAAAGCTTACATAACCAAATACCAAACTTGGGACTTCTCAAACCAACTGCACAGTTTTTTTCTACTCTGACAAATTAAAGATCAAAACATGCTGTAGATGTTTGATACTGTTCATATTGGGACATAAAAAGAAAAATGGTTTTCCAGATTAAGAAGTCTGACTTATTCTTAATACGTCTTCATTCCATATTTTATATAATCTTAGATCAGAAAAATGCATAGCTGAAGTTCTACATCAGCTAGTGTCAAATGATTCCTATTTTTTTCAAGATTTTGGTTTTAGGACTGGAGCAAATGGATCATGGAAAATGAATACAGTAGATCATTACACAAGTGATCAGTCAGCATCTTTGCCTGTGCATTAAGGTTCCTGAGTGAATAGCTCAGATTTATAATAGCTGAATTACATGCCAGCATAAAAACCACAACATAGCCTCAGTTATCATGAGACATTAGGAACAAAGTATGGGGATAATATATCCATCCAATTGCTACATCAACGGAAACATCATAAGAAAGTTGGCTGAACACCTTGATAACCTAATTCATAATTTCTCTAAAAAGCCATACAATGATTTAGGGGAAATATGAATGCCAGATAAAGATATATATGAGATATGTATGTATCACACATAGTTCAGTCTTTAATCTCAAGTGGTAGGTTAGATTTGTCTAGAATTGTCTACTAAAAGCCAAAATGTTCTGATGTGTTTCTGTTTCTGTCAAGACATCCTTATACAGTTTCATAAAGTTACTAAGTTTGAAAATTTACCTCCCTCAAATTTTTCTAAAGAGAATTTCTGATGTAATGAGATTACATTGGCTTTCAAGATAAGCAAACTATGGCATACTAGCTATGTTAGTTACCTTGATTAAATTATTTGACTTCTTCAATGTTCAGTTTTCTTCATACATAAAATTTACTTAATTATACTATACCAGAAACAAAGCAATGTGTTCACAAAAGCCAGAAGCATGTTTAACTTGAGAAGACTGGCTACATTTTTCAAGCTCCTTTGTACTTAGTTTAGGGATATGACTTCAGTGACCAATGAAATGTTGACAGAAGATAAATAAGCCATTTATTAGCTAGTTCTGTTCCTTAAAACCCCCTGTGTGATCTTTCCTTTTTCATGTTTTCTTCACCTGCTCCTCAGTCTTCCAGTGGATGACTTCAAGCATAGAGGATAGAACCAAAAAATTAAGAAGCCTAGATTCTGAATGATTCTAATGAACAGAACTTGCTTGTTCAGTCCTTTTCCCTCAACTCCCACTGAACTGTGATATGAGACAGAAATTTTTACTGTGTTGAACTAGGAATATATTGTGAGTATTTATGGCAGTTAGCCTACCCTGACTAATATAAATACCTACTCTAAAGAGCTATTGAGGTATGAAATATGTTACTGACTATAAAAACCTTAATGCAGTTTAATATAGTGTCTGGCACTTATCAGGTTGGTTCTCCCTCCTCTCTGGTCAGCAGGGGGATCCAAACATGTCCAGCCTTTACATTTTGGGCTTCACATTCTTCAGCCTTTAAATTCTTGACTCTTTTGCAATGATGTGTAAAGTAATACCTTCTAAGGGTAATAAGTGACTTTACACCGACAATGTGCAGTTGTTTCTTAGAGGATATTTTTTATTCTTGAAATCACCATTTCTTTTCATCCAGCTCTTTTTGACACATACAGATAAACAATTTGAAATACAGTTTGGGGAACTAATGTGATTCTAATGTCATTTGAATTTATGTGATAAAATGTAAGCCCTAACTTGAAATTATTTCTGGATACATTAGAACAAATCTATGACTCACAGAAATTTTGTATAATCCCAACAAAGTGCACAGGTGGCAGTCAGATAGCCACTGCCCACCTGTACCTGAAAAAAAATGAGGAGGGTAGCAAAATGCCTGTAGACAATTCTTATTAAAATATGTGTGAAGTAATTCCAAAGTAAGCCAGCATGTGTTGGTCTTTTTTTTTTTAATTCCTCTTTAGCCAAATCCAATTTAAGCTGAAAATGAGCAGTGGTAGAGTGAAGCCATTGATCTAGGCTGAGGGAATTTATGGTCTAAAACACCCTCAAATTTGTTTTGAATTACCCTGTGTACATTTCACACTTTGAAATGAGTATCCGAGGGGTTTTATATACACATATATATTTTTTGGCTTTGACATTAATTCAACTCTTTTTAGAGTGTAATTTCCAAAAGCTTTACAGTGGTGGCCTCTACATTTAGATCAGAAATGTTCCTGAAAATTTGGCTGCAATTTTAAAATCCAAAAGTCAGTGTCACTTTGCCATTGGGTCTCATTGTCTAAGTCTCCCTTTTACTGAATACCTACTGTGAACCAATCTTGCACAGCACTTTGCATATGCTATTTTATTCACTCTTCATGACAACTCTGTGAGGTAGATAGCAGTGATCACAATGTTCATATAAGAAAGCTAAAACTTAGAGATTCAGTCACTGTTCTTGACTCTAAAGTCCATGATCTTTCTTGTCCAAATGAGATTTTTTCAATAATGAGTATATGGACAATATATTTACTATGGTCTACTTCTGATGAAAACGGAAATTTTTCCCTTGTCAATAATTGTGTGTGTGTGTGCATGTTTGTGTGTGTGTGTGTGTGTGTGTGCATATCTGTGCATTTTACATATTTCTCTTCCTGCCCTTCACCTCCTATAGTCATGACAGTGGATGGTCTGTCTTATTACTGTGTATGCAGCAAGAAACATCTTCTACAGCTCCATGGAGTTTTAGTTATAACACAAAACAAACTCCAAAATTGTCCACAGCTTTGTTCATGTTGTCCTAACCTTTTGCTCATTTTCAACCAGCAGCATATTCTCACCAATCCACTTTAGGTTGTCTGTTCCTGTTGAAAAGATGCTCTGATCCTCAACACTTGATTCTTTTTTTTTTTTAATTTTTTTAATGTTTTTATTTTTTGAAGGAGAGAGAGAGACAGAGCATGAGCAGGGGAGGAGCAGAGAGAGAGAGGGAGACACAGAATTCAAAGCAGGCTCCAGGCTCTAAGCTGTTAGCACAGAGCCCGATGTGGAGCTCAAACCCACAAACTGAGATCATGACCTGAGCCAAAGCCGGACACTCAACCAAGTGAGCCACCCAGGTGCCCCTCAACACTTTATTCTTGTTAAGTCCTTTATCCCAAACCCTAGAGGCAATGCCTCAGGCAATAATATCAATTCCACAACTCTAAATATGTCCATCTGGTTAAAAAAAAAAAAGGTCCAAATTCTCTCACCACCATAATTGAATTAAGTCATAATGAAAGTTGATGGTTTTATTTTAAGACCTAAAATTTTAAGCGCTGTCTTGACATGTTTGAGCCTCACAGGGTCCCAAAGACCCAACAGTGAGTTCCTCTACACTCAATACATCTACTTGCCCCTAGCCATCATCCAGGGGGAAAGGCTTCCCACATGGCTGATTAACCTAACAGGCATACCAGCTTCATTCTACAAAAATGTCAACTAATGAGTTTCAGGTCTCTACCAACTCATGGAATTATCTGATCAAATCACATCCCCCTGCAGGAATCAGAGGGCACCTTACACTTCTGTTCCTACAATGTTATTCTCCAACAACTCTTTCTGGTTTCCTCTAGGTCTTTGCATGGTGTGCAATGTCCTCCACTCCCACACTGTGTGACTAAACCACTGCCAATCTCATCTGTCAAGTACCAGGTGTCATGTGTTCAGCCATCTCATACTGTGGTGAAAGAATCCTCCTTCACTAATCCTTCTGTCATCACTAATAGATGATCAGAATAGAACATTGGGTCCAGCATTTAGATTTCACAAGCACACTTGAAAAAAGAAAAAACCTTCAATTTACTATTTAATATAAATTCATGATAGAAAAGATTTCTTAACCACCAAAATTAGAAAAGACTTACTCCAAGAATACAGAACAGTCCTTTGAACAATTAACTTCAAGAATTATATTAAGTCTCATAGAAAACTCACTACACAGTCCTTGTTTTTCTCATTGTGTTGCACAGTGGCTAACATTTCAGAATAGACTGGCGCAGTCTGTGGATACATGTATGAGAAACAATGAATTATGTGCCCAGACTCATTCGCTATGACCGGAAACAAAATGACCTTTCTGCTGCTCTTGTCTACACCTGCATAAGACATTTTCCTAATACCTTCCCAGTTTTGGTAAAACAAAGATGCAATATTTGGGCTATCGTTAATGTCAAATCAAATTTCCAGTTAACCAGAAGGTTCTTTCCATGACCTTGGCTACAACTATGAAACCATTCAATTTTACCTGTTATGAATTCTGCGTTAAACTGGGTCCAATTTGTCCATTCCATGTGGAGATTTCCTTAACAGTTTAATTCATGTGAATGAATAAATAGGACATTCAGACCTCAGACCAAAAGTCTTCAGCATTTAATCAAACATTTAATTAGGACCTAGGCAAGTTTATTTTCAAAATTGTTCATGAAAACTACCTAATAGGTTCAGTAATACAGGGCTAGTAACATATATTTTGGCACAATTATACAACATAAAATTACATAACTATCAAAAATAATTAAATATACCTATATGTGTTGAAATGGAGAGAGATTCTACAAAGGTTGTAAACTTGAGAAACAGATGCATACTATTCCCCAACTGTGTAAGATAAAACATTACATATTAACATGCAGATATAAATTTGTATATGCATAACACATCTCTAAAAAAAATCAAAAGGACTGAAATGCCATCTCTTCATCAACATACAGGTAACTGTCAGTTAAGGACTTATTAGTAAGTGTCTGAAATGCAGCCAGTCAAAGGTGTAAAGCAATACCCATATTACTTAATATTTCAGATTTATGAAGTAAGAGAGTTGACATTTCCTTAGGAAAATATAGAAACCTAAAAGAGATTATTACTCTGAGAGAGGTCCATCTAACCTCCCAAAGGGCTGGTTAATAAGGAAAGATCTGGGTAAAGCCAATGTGTTATTGAAAAGAAGTTTGGGGTCTATGCTAATACTTTGACTAATATTTACTGGAAAGCTCATATACACAAGGTTTAATATTGGACATGAAGAAAACTCAGACAAGAACAGCATAGCATCATGGTACATGCAAAATATCTAGGTTATGCACAATATTGTACGTGCACATGGTATGTGCACAATATCATGAATAATATATCCAACAAGGTGGATTTTGCTTCATCATGTAACTTCCGATTACTGTAATTAAGTAAATTGTTAGGAGAGTTGCTTTATTACTGTTGGTTTAAACATGTAAGACTCTTGACACAATAAAAATTTATTTTTCACTAAATAGTTAAAGCTGAACAGATCTTCCAAAAATACAAGTTCAACTACTTAAGGATAAACTAGACCCATGATAGCAAGATCATGCTATCTAAGCAACTTAGGCATCATCTATCAAGAACAATTTATTATCACAGAAACCAGCTTATAGTTCTTCACTTTTTACTAAAAAACAGCTCACTTCCTTCTCTGGTTACCAACTGAGGCATAACAAATCACTCCAAACTCTCTCAAGTAAAACAACACTATTTTATTATTCGCAGAGAGGTTGTGATTTAGGCATTTGGACAAGGGCACACCAGAGAGGACTTGCTCCTAGTTCCGTCATGTTTAGGGCTAGAATCATCTGGAACAAGATCAGTAAACTGTTTCTTTAAAAGACCAGATAATAAATATTTTAAGCTTTGTGGGTCACATAGAGTGTCTGTTGCCTATTTGTCTTTTTGTTTGTTTATAATCCTTTAAAAGTTAAACATTACTTTCCGCTCCTAAGTCTCACAAAACAGGCTGCATGCTACATTTGGACCACAGGCCGTAGTTTGCCAAGCCCTAATCTGGAAACGCTTTCACTACCATGTCTAGTCCATAGACTGGGATGATTTAAAGGCCATGTTCAGCTGAGAAGGGTGACCAGATCCCTACACATCGCATCTCTGTGTGGGTTGGCCTTTTCACAACCTGGTAGACCCTAGTTCTGAGGGTCTCAAGAGAGAGTATTCCAAGAGCAAGCATTCCAAAAGAACAAAAAGAAACCTCATCTAGCTCCAGAAATCACACCATGTTTCTTTATCCCTATTTTAATCATGACAGTCACTCACCAAGGTCAACTCAAGGAAATTCAAAGGAGGGAGAATTAGGTCCCACCTCTTGGTGGGGTAGCAACAAGATCATTTTTTCTCAAGAGTATGGGAAACACCATTGTTGCCATTTTTGGAAAATACAAACTGCCAGAACCCTTTTATAATTTACTAAGTGTATATGCACATAGAGATAGACACATGTAAGTACTTGAAAGTACTTGACAGGAAAGCTACCGTACCATCTTACAACCAGATCCCTTATGCATTTCTATAACTCGTTGGATCCTCCCTTACGAGGTTCCACAAGGAACAAAATTCTTGCATGGTTGCATTATCTCCCTCATGGAGTAGAAACCACAACCTATACTTGAGAATTGAATACACAGAACTATCATGTAAAATCTTAAAAACGTATTTTCTATGTACTTCCACTTTGAAGATCCAAATTATAACTGGCATGTAGACTAAGGGAAAAAGCAAATAACACAACAGGTAACGAGTTCAAAGTTAAGTTTAAAAATGCAAACAAGTTACGGTTTCAAAAAGAAGTATCATCATTTTCCTGCACTTCAATTTTCTACTTCACTATTTTCAGGATAGCATCTGTGTTTATTAATCAGAAGCACTTCACAAAAGGAAAAAAAAATTAAAGCAAAATTAGCCTGGAGAAGTCATGACTGATAGCTCCAATTGCTGTCTCTCTTATATTTGTTTTTTTTGTTTGTTTGTTTTTTTACTAGCTCTTTTTCTCCACAGACCTTGGAAATGGTTAATGTCTTCAAGTCATACACAAAGTCTCTTTTCAAGTAGATGTACTTTGTATTATGTGCAGCAACACGTAACTTCATTTTTTTTATAGTGAGCAGGTACAGCTCAGCCACTCAGTTTTTATGAGACTTTTTTAATTTGGAACATAAATTAAATTAAATATTTATGCCAGAGCTGCCAAAACGAAGACAAATAGCTCTAGCAAACAATTCTCTTAATAAAATTCAATCACTATAATGCAAACTGTTGTCAAAAGGGTAAAAGCAAGTTAACTTTTTTAAAAGTTTTGCTTCATGATCCATGGAATTAATAACTCATGTCATGAACACTGAAAATTGAGTGCATCTTCTTATTCTTCATATTCCTTTGTGTTCTTGAAAGTTTTTTTTTTATTTAATGTCCATCTTTCTTGTAAGAGGGCCTTTCAGAGTTAAAAATATAATTATATTTTCTCATCTAATTAAAACGTCAATCATTTATTTTGGCATATTAAGTATAATGGCTGGTACCCAAGTTTTCTATTCATTTAGATTCTATTTTGTCACGTCACTCAAAACTCTATGCTTTGCAACTTGTCCAAGATTTTTCCCCCTCATTAGCATAAAACATCTTAGAGTCCTGCTGGTAGTGCTTTATCTAGTGCAGGAAATGATTTGGATAATAAACAGCTGGAAACCAAAATATTATATGCTGGCAGGAAAAAAAACAGATTAACAATTATACAAAATGAATATAAACGTCTTTCCTCTACCACCTCTTGTAATTGTATATACTGACTTGTAGAATTAAAAAGCAGAAAGTTTCAGAAAAGCTCACTGGAAGATAGTCTATCAGACTCTATTTCTTCCTTAATGTTCTATTTGTTTTTTTAACCACTTCCTCCATTTTCTGTTTTCCTCCCTCTTCACTGTCTTTTCTCTGAGGTTCTTGTACTAAATGATATCTAAAACCATTTCCAGCTTAACTATGTCGGCTGTGCAAAAATTTCTTAACATATTCTGTAGGTTTCAGGATAGCAAATATGTTAGAGAAACAGGCTTATGGGTCATGTTTTATTTTCCTTTTTTTCCTCTTTACACTTAATAGTCTTTACTCCCATTCTCTTGTGTTCTTTCATTTGCTTTCTCCATTTAATCAAAAGCTAGAAACACAAAGCTTCTCTTATATTGTTCATTTTGATTTAAAAACAGCTGAAATGTTATCAATGTTCCTTTTTGGGCAGAGTGGAGGGGAGTAATGTTTTTTCCCTGAATCACCTGTCTTGCCATTTCTCTTCAGGCCATTCTCCATTCAAGAGAGGAAAAACAAAAGCACACCAAGAAAATATTTGTCTATTTAAGGTCTTACATCCTGAAGCTCCCGTGTTTAGCTCTTCTGAAAAGGACACCTTTCCTTTGGAAGAGACTACCATCTGAAAGAAAAATACCAACCTATGTGCTGTGTAAGTGCTGAGCTATTATAGGATTGAAAATGTGCAGAAAAGTTGACAAGTCTTCAACTGCTAGCCACAGCTAAAATTCTGACATTTAAATAAAAAGCCTAAGACCATTACTGATCTGTGAGGAAACGAGATGGTCTCTGATACACAAGATGTTCCTAACTGCTTGTGGGCAACTGAACCCCAAGACTTATCACCCCTAACTTATGGAAAATATAATTGAATCAGGTTTAGGCAAAAAATAAACAACTAAGCCCATGAATACTGTATTCATATTCAAAAATTAGTCTTTATAAGAACAGTATAAAAAGCCAACTAACCCAGTTCAATTACATATCCACAATAGTGATGATAAAAAGTTTTAGTTTTACATCAGAGGGACTGTCGTTTAGAAAACTAAGATAGAGTTATACCTCAGCAAACAAAAAGTGTACCGTTCTCCTCCAGAGTCTGTGATTTGGAACAGTGCCTGTTTTGGAGACAGCTATTGCCTGAGTTGAATGCCAAGGCACCAGTACTTTTTGTCTCAAAACATTTCAAGAGTGTCTGACCCCCACTTTTTAATTCCAACTCTGCTCTGGCCCATGCACACTTAGAGGTGAAACACTGGGTAGATGTCTTGGCATGCTATATTCTGGTTTGTGAACATCCTGTGTAAGTCACTGACCTCAGAAATGTCTCCTTGCGTCCCTATAGAAATATTTAAGGATTAGGGCATTCAGAGTTATGCTAATTTGGTGAGGAGACTTGGTCACACGCAGTCACAATTTCTAAGCTGGAAACCATTCAGTATTAAATAAGTCAGAAACACTTTATTCAGAGCAACCCTGGGACTCAGGGTCAATTTTGGGAGAATCTAACAGAAACCCTGTTGTCTGAATGAATAAAATCCTACAGTAATGGTGTGCATGCTACAAATGTCTGCCTTCCTTAATGGGAATCAGTACCGTCCTATGATATGGATCCTGTGGCTGACAGGTATGAAATTAATTACTCCATTAAACTGTCTTTTAAAAAGGCAATTTCAATAAAGTGTTTCTTGGTTTTCCACCTCCAAATCCTTTATTTATACAATCACTTCCTGAAAGCTAGTATTAAGTAAATCTTTTCTACTCTATCTTCTCAAAAGAAACAGCTAACTGGACTATTTATTTCAGTACTTTTTAAAGACAAATGAATCAGAAAATATAAATAATGGCCAAGGATTTGAACTCAAGTAAGAATTTTATACTGTTGCTGACTCAAATTGTATGCATAGCTTTTAACATCTTTATAACCTTATAGGCTATATTAAATAGATTAAAATAAGGAACACCATATAGTAGGTGCTCAAAAAATATGCTCTGAATTTTTTTTAGCTCAAAAATTCTATTGTTCACCTGACATTTCAGATACTTCTAGCTGAAGCTGCTTCAACATCTTAGGAAATTAAAACAAATTTCATTTGCGAACATACTGTTTATATCTCTAAATAATTTGAAGTCTTTCCCAAGCCTTCCAGCTGCTTAGTACAAAAACTTAGGGCATGCTACTATTTATTGCTTGTTCTGTGGTGTTTGTTACTTAGGCTGAATCCACATTTAAGACAGGGACAGTCTTTTTATCTCCATTATTCTGTCAGTAACAACTCATTAATGAGTTACTTGAATAAATTAGTCATTTACTTACCCCATAATGAACTTAGTGAAATAATCAAAACTGGCACACGTAAAAATCAACCATTAGTTTAACTTAAACTATCCAAGAGAAGATGGATTTGTTAAAAAGATAGGTTTGTGAGTGATCGATGTTTTGGACAACGTGCAAAGGTACCACAAGCATCTGACCAATCAATGCTTAGAGTAAAAAAACGTATCTAATTAAATACATTATTTTGTTCATGAAAAACATATGTTACATTTGTATTATTTGTTTCCTCTGTACCAAAGAGAACTTTTAAAAAGTTACAATGGCCACAGCAAGGTGAAAACTGACTACCTAGTAAGTGTTCAATTTGTTGAAAGATGAATGAATGAATGTTCTTTGTGTGTATGTATATTTAAAGTTCCTGATAATAGATTCCAGGACATTAGAATAGATGCTAATCTACTCTCTCCTACATATCCATTGTTGCAGTTGTTTAAAATTTTTTTCATAATTGTTCTTAATACACAGCTTTGAGATTATTGCTAAATTATTTAGAGTGGAATGCCTAAATCATAGAAGTTAAAAGTATAAGCTTTTAAAATGTTTTTGTTTTTATTTTTGAGAGAGAGAGAGAGAGACAGAGTGTCAGCAGGAAAAGGGGCAGAGAGAGAGGGAGACACAGAATCCGAAGCAGGCTCTAGACTCTGAGCTGTCGGCACAGAGCCCGATGCGGGACTCGAACCTATGAACAGTGAGATCATAACCTGAGCTGAACTGAGATACCCAACTGACTGAGCCACCCAGGTGTCCCAAAAGTTTGAGCTTTTTAGAGTTTGACAAATATGGTTTCAAATTTTGGCTCCGCCATATTTAAAATCTAATTTTGGTCATTCTATTTAATCTCTTTCTGCTCATTTCATCACTGGTCAAATAGGAAAAATAGCTTAACTTTTAAGATTGTTCTGAACATAAAGTAAGGTCGTATGTATAAAGAAATTAATACAGTGCCTGGCACATACTAAATACTCTACAAGTAACTTTTAAAATACCAAAAACAAACAAACAAACAAACAAACATAAAGCTACTATACAGGGCAGGTATCTAGGCATGAAGTACTTAATACAGAATAAGGACTTGAATATCAAAAAGGTTGTCCCTTCAAATTTGAGATTTTGTCTTTCAGAGAGATTAATTCTTATAATTTATTTAAGTTTATAAATCAATACGTGGGTAATAGGATTTTTTTCAAATAAAATGTACAACATTCAGAAACCAAACTTCTGAAACAATTTGGTTACGTACTTATCAAAATGAGAGAAAACTATAAGAAAAGCTTGTATTTCAAGTTTATTTAAAATTAGTCCTACCCTTTAAGACACAGAACAGATGAACACAAGGGAAGGGAAGCAAAAATTATATAAAAACAGGGAGGGGGACAAAACTTAAGAGACTCTTGAATATGGAGAACAAACAGAGGGTTACTGGAGGGATTGTGGGAGGGGGATGGGCTAAATAAGTAAATCATTGTTGCACTATATGCTAACTAACTTGGATATAAATAGCACTAAAATCAAGAATATCAGTACCTGCATAGCTTTTGCCTATAACATGCATGGAAAGTAAGCCGGGAAGTGACAAATGGAGCTGTTATTAAAACTAAAATGTGTTCCCAACTGGACTATTCTCTCTATAACATGACAAAGGATTTCAAAATTCAGCATCAAGCTCACTAGCATTTATTCTTATTCCTATTGGTTCTTTCCCAATTAATTTCCCATGTCATGTGGAAAAAGGCCATGCCCAAGCTAAAGCACCATATTATGAGGCCAGAATATGAACAGCCTCTCTAGCTCTTCTCTTTTCATGCCTGTGTCCACCTTTTGAAACTATACTGCAATATCATTATTCACTTACTTTGCTTTTTCAATATTAATTGACAGAATCCTTTTTTTCCTCCTGCCTAGTAAACGTCCTTTTGCTTACTGTTTCATTTGGTTTTGATTTTGTTTTTTGTTTTGCCAAAGATCAGTTGCACCCACATTTAAAGCACCTATCTGTTATAGCGATTCTCTGGTCTAAACAACATATAACCACCCTAATAATATATTTACTAAAGGTCCTTGTAATCCTGAACAGACAGGATTATGGCTGTTCATCAGAGAAGCTGGAATAAGAGTGCAGAGCTTGGAAACCTAGAGGGCCAGGGAATCCACACGAGTAACCATCTGTGGGACAGTTAAATTTCACTCTCCAAAGAAGCATCTTTTATGTGCATGCAATTTCAACACCAAAAACAAACACCAGTGTAAGCCCTCTGGAACAACAGAAAGGTGGCTTTGGTGAGCCATCTCAGATCTTCCACCACTTTAAGTAGTAACTATTTACAAATTGCTCAAATGAGTTAACAATGTGAAATTTAAGGCAGGACTGTGCATATGTGATGCCTATCTCTCTTTCGGCTATTCAGACATATCCCGTGGGGGACGTACTATGGTAGCAGTGGCTTTGCCCAGGTAATACTTTAACAACTATCCTTTCAAGTCAGGCAAACTACAAATCTATCCTAACGTAGGGGAGGGGAAATACGTTCAATGGGTTTTTTTTGTACTGAATTGAATACTTTGGTAACAAGAGTCACATCCACAACCCTTAGCAGACTTGGGTTGTTTTTACCAAGAGTACACTCAATTCCAAAAGAAGCACAAAGTTTCTGAATGAAAGAACCTTATAAAGAGACTGCTTCAAAGAACAAGATCTCAAGGATGTCGTGTACTAGAAAAATTATTGTAAATTGGTGATTTTAAAACTCAAATAGAGGAAAAGAGTTATTTGTCCCAAGTCTTTCTGGCTGGGAAAACACACATGAAGATTCAGTAAATTGCAGGGTGCCCCTCATTTGCTACCAGGGCTCAATAGCTAGAGCTATAACTCAATTGTGTTGTCAAATGGCTCTCTTCTAGGGCCCACAAGCCAAGAAAAAGTAGAAGAGAAAATCACTGTAGAAATCAGTATAAAAATAAAATATATACTTTTTAAAAAATATTGACATTTTTATTGAGTAATATAAAATTAGAGTATTAAACAAGATTTCTTACTTGAGTGATAGTCATGTCCATCAGTGAATGCTGTGACAACTTTTGAACTTAATCTTT
This sequence comes from Leopardus geoffroyi, assembly GCF_018350155.1. Classification (NCBI taxonomy): domain Eukaryota; kingdom Metazoa; phylum Chordata; class Mammalia; order Carnivora; family Felidae; genus Leopardus; species Leopardus geoffroyi. The sequence continues at coordinate 49,781,186 of NC_059342.1, forward strand.
TCTTCTGATAAAATTTATATAAAATTGTGACATATTTATTGAGGAAAGACCTATAGATCCAAATTAATTGTGTCATGGCAAATCTGGGTATTGGGTTTAATGTTGGTCAGAATTTTAATGATGTAACATGTAAGAATATGATTTAATAAATTCTTCCAGACAAATACAAACCTTCCAAAGGTAAGAAAAAAGGACTATTCACCCTCCCTCCCTCAAAAAAATTAAAGTACCAATCAAGTAAGTTCTTAACTATTTATTTTAAAATCTTTGTAAGGAAATGCTTATTTCTTTTCTATTATTTCAAACTTTACTTAAGAAGCTAAAAAAAAATAGCTATTGCTTCATTTTTCTATTAGAGATTATTGTCAGGGATGAACCTCACCTTGAAAGGTTCAAAGAGTTTAAAGACCATTTGTTCAGAAACATCAATGTGAGAAGCATCCACTTTCACGCATTAGTACCTGATTTAATGAGCAAGACTAGAAAAAAGCAGGTAGAGTGGTCAGGTGACAGATTGAGAGTCCAAAAACTTAAGAAGCATAAATGGGGTACAACAGATTCTTCCTATCTCTATATATTAAACTAGAAGGTAACAAGACAGCAGTGAAGGATGTGTGAAAAATCACTAGGTGCAACCCAAAGAGCAGAGGAAAAAAATGCTGACAGATTAGAAATGGCAAGAAAAGATGAATGGGACACAGTGGCAAGATGAGCTTGCATGGTGGGCTTTTTTAGTGCACAACTTATTTATTTTATGGCCATATTAGTAATACAATTGAAATGCTATGATCTGATTATATCCTTGAGTATTCAGATTACATTTCTTTTATTAGAAGCAATAAACCAAGTCCTTTTTTAAAAAATCCTTTTTTTTTTTTTGTTCAATAAAGAATAGAGTTAAATGCACATGGGGAGAAAATAAGAGCACTTCACTCAGGGGAACTCACGGTTGCTATTTGGAGAATATCCAGAAGATTAAGTTATAGCATTGGGGATTTATGGTTTCCGGAACTTTAGAGGCTTATTTCATGGCTCCATTTCATCCTTTGGGTTGATGTGCCCTTTTTAAAAAGTTCTGCTACCTACATTAGCTATCTGTATAATGAAGAATCCATGCATAGAAGCTCATAACAACTACGTGTCAGTACCTGCTGCAATTTGCTGAGTTTGTAAGTAAATTTATTCCTTTGCTATTCAAGGACCAATGTCACCCATTCTTTTCAATACCCAACATATTCACTCCAGGATTCAAAACTAATGAATTTAGTTTCCACTTCTAAACCTGTATTGATTTTATAATATAGATGATTATTAAATATATTAAAATAGATGGATAAATTAGGACCAGGATATAGCTTATTTAGTCCAGTGATATTTCCAAAGGACCAGACTCCAGAGATGGGAGATTATAGCACTAGCATTGCTGTTTACATGGTACCTACATTTTGCTATCTATTTATAACTGTTCTTTTACTGCTGTTATTCCTGTAAGGTAAGCTACTATTAGAGTCAGTCTTTCTAGTCTTCCTCTGAATAGATGAGGACAGTGGCAGAAATAACCATCATATTAGAACATGACATCCAAATGCCTTATTTTTAAATTTGGAGAAATGTAAGTACATAGTAGTGCCCTGAGAAAACAGAAGCCACAGGAAATTTTTGGCACTACATGTAACAACAATTTTATTCAATGATGCAGCATTTAAAACATTTCTTTTATATTAAAACAGATGTGGCTGTATTTTGGGCAAAAGTGTAAAACTGGGACGAGTTTTAAAGACAAAGCACATGATGGGTATTGAGGAGGGCACCTTTTGGGATGAGCACTGGGTGTTGTATGGAAACCAATTTGACAATAAATTTCAAATATTTAAAAAAATAAATAAATAAATAAATAAAGACAAAGCACAACTTCAAATAAATGGCTTTGATAACATTTTATCTTCCAGGCTCCTAAGATATCCCTTCTCTCTCTCCTCTTCCTTGAGAAATGTCATGGAAATTATATATATATATATATATATATATATATATATATATATATATATATATATATATATATATAAAAATAAAAGTTGGAGAGGCACTGGTCTAAAGGATTCTTAAGAAACCCAGCAAGACAGGCAGTATTAACTTTGGAGCTCTCTGTTCCATAGGTACACCAATAGGAAAAGATCACTTGAAAGTGACCCTGCACTTGGAGCTATTAGGCATTTAAACCAGGTTTTTATCCTTATTCTCATATGTCTCAGCAGAGAAACATGCTGGACTTCTCAGCTCCCTTTCAAGTCCAACCTGTGATCTCGTCTTTCCAATCCAATCTGCTATCACAATAGCCCTAAGTGTAGGCACAATTAGTTTCATTTTTCTGAGGATACTGCAAATCAGAAATGCAACTTGGAGAATGTCAACACTGGGTCAATGACTTGACATCCTATTTTCAGTCTTGACTACTATGCCACATGGCCTGACTGCCATCCACAGATGTGGAGAAACAGAGATTGATACTGCTTTTTCAATTAGGGACTCAGGATGTCCAAGGTTTTGTGGACTTTTTTGTCTTCAGACAAAATGGGAGGCCAATTAGTGCCCAAAATTCAGAGGCTAATGTTTTCTCTCCACCAACTCTTTCAAAGAGGCAGAAAGGTTAGAAGGGAGAGAAGGAAACAACTGAAAATTCCTAAGATTTTTTCACTGTCATTTATTTTTTTTAAGTTTTTATTTATTTATTTTGAGAGAGAGAGAGAGAGCAAGCAGGGAGGGGCAGAGAGAGAAGGAGAGAAAGAGAATCCCAAGCAGGCTCTGAACCAAATGCACAGAGCCCAATGGAGGGTTCAAACTCATCAATTATCAGATTATGACCTGAGCTGAAACCAAGAGTCAGGGGCTTGACCAAATGAGACACCAGGTGCCATTGTCATTTCCTTAGATCGGATTTTGAATTCCATAAAAATAATAATGCCTAATAAGGAGAAAATTGGATTCTTAAAGAATATTAGTTGTGTGTATTTGCTATGAATTAATGGCCAATTCTTTCCCAAGAGCAATTTTTGGGGAGAGGGAGAGGGAGAGAGAACACGAACCTGACAGTGCCCTGACGGTAGCACTCAACTCTCAAGACGCATTACCATGTTTGATTGTGTCTACTGCTCTGACAGAAAGCACAAGCTGTTTTTCTGTGACTAGTAGCTCAAGGATGGTCTGAGATTTAGAGTCTTTGGCTATAAGCAACACAAATGTCCTTGAGGTGGAACACACAAAATGTGGTTTCTCACAGGAATACAGGGTATCTGGGGAAATCCTCAAGAGTAGCATGAACCAACGCTTCATGAGCTACAGATAACCCAGCAAGTCCTCCGTCTCTGTTCCTCTTTGTTCTGTTCAGTTGTTTCATTCTTCTTCTTCAGTGCAGACTGTATTTTTCCATTTCCTAGTTTATATAGGGAACATCACTACTCTCAATAGTTCTCTAGCATATATCTCGTCCATTGCAAATTCAGCCACACACTAGAATGTATTTCGACAATGAAATCTCTTGGACTCAATTCCTTATTATTAGCCCCTCTTGAGTCACTTGTAGCTATGGGGAAAGATCACACTGGGGTGCCAAGAAGCTATTCTTATAACCACGTGAATGACAAGAGAAAAAAAGGAGTTGGCAGAGAAAACATTAAGAGATGGAAACCCAACCCAATTGGGGTTCACTCTGGACAGTAAATAGTCTCCAGTGAAACTCAGGTCATTTGTGGATCAGATTTTTTCAGAATATTCCAAAGGCAGGATTGCTTAGATGGTTAGACTGCAATACCATTTCCCTAACAATCTCTAGAGAACCATGTTGATGTTGTAGTTGTATTAAATTTATTTATATCCTTCTTTATAAAATGATTTAGAGGAAGCTTACAGAAAAAGAAATTTAACTCTTTAATATGGACTTGGCTCTAAAACATTAAAATGGTGTGTCTAAATTCACTATTAGTTTTGGTACTAAACCTAACATTAACACCTTGGTCTCTAAGTTAGAGACTTAGTTATCTAGCTTAGGAAAACTACACTCCAAACACAACTATTTGGACATGAGATGCACTGTTTTATATGTCAAATAACCTGTTCTAACTCTGTAATTTACATGATACCAGGGGAAACCTTTTCCATGCTCAGTAAGTATCCTTGCACAACTGAGCTCACAAAGAATTCTACCTGCAAAATTCTTAGTTTCATGGTTAAAAGCCTATAGAATTCTATCCTGAGTGAACATAGTGCCAGAAAGTTCTTGGATCTGCTTACTTTCGTTCATTTATTCATTCATTTACTCAACAAGTATTTACTGAGCTCATCTACTCAGAATCACATACCATCATTTGAATAATGGAATAAGGCACAGCCTCTGATCTGAAAGCACTCACAATTTACTAAAACAACAGAGTATGTCTGATGTTGTCATAGATGGGAGCACAAAGAATCAGGAGAGCATGCAGAAGGACACCGGCCAAGAGGATTCATAAAAGGCTTGCCTTAGAGGAGTCTTTTTGGTGATCTAAGAAGCAAAGAAGAGAGGAAAAGAGTTTTGCAAGAGGTACAACAACTCCCAATTACCAGTGTGGTGAGAGAACAAGAAAAACAAAGGAACTGTGTAAGTATTTAAAAATGATTACAGTATAGGGTTTGAGGTAAGACAGTGAACAACTGAGAAATGAGGTTGTTTACTAAAGTCTTCTTTAAAAAAACCAGTCATTCCATTAAATATATATAAAGCACACACTATTTGTTCTCAATATGTATATTCTCTTAGTGATCCCACTGGGATCACAAGTGCTGAAAATTTGGACACTCTAAGTCCCCACTTTGTCAATGTTTCACTAATACTCAAAACACTTACTTGCAACAGGATCCCTGAATCCACACCCCTGTACTCAATGCAAGCCTTAGCACTGGTGCCAACTGCGTCCTCAATGATGCAATTACAAGAACTGAACTTTTCTCAACAGCAAGTCTTCTTGGAGTTGATTCTTCCCAGACTCCCAAAGCGCCTAACAGTTTTGTCACTTTAGGATATAGTATGAATGAATGTTGAATACTGTTATGATAGAGGAGTGCTTCCCAAATATCTCCACAGGTGAGTATCATCCTGTTCATTCCTTCAACATGTATCATAGTAGCCCTGAGACCCTGCCACTACTGCCTGTCTCCCATCAAATGTCTGACTTGCCCATAGCTTCTTCTAGACTCTACCCCTTTAAATTCTTCCTCAATGTAAGTTCTGAATCAGCACTCTTACAAAGCTCTAGGCTTTTCAAGAAATACTTCAGTTCATCCAAAATTTCCCTGACTCTAGAATCTCCACCTCAGTAACCCAACTTATTCCCTACCATGTCCCACAAAATGCTTTTATATCCACCATGTTCAGTCAGGCCCAGGTACAGGTCTATCCTTCATGAACATTTAGTTATTATACATATTAAATAAGTTCATTTTCATGTTTTACTTATTAAAGATACTCCATCTCTTTTTTAGTAGTGTTCTAATGGTTGGGTTCTCTAATCATTACAATTAATTTCAATATTAAATTGAGATCCTTCTAGCTATAATGAAAGTGACTTGATATTTTGTTTTGCCTGAGTTAAGTCATCATAAGGAATAGTGTAAAATCTATCAGAACTTTTCAAATGTATTGACAAAGTACAGCTCCCATTCTTGAGAAAAATCCTCCACAAAATAAGGACAGAGGAAACATAATTCAACATCACAAAGGCCATATATGAAGGACCCACAGCTAATTTCATCCTCAGTGGGGAAAACCAGAGATTTTCATCTATGGTCAGGAACAAGACAGGGATGTCCACTCTCACCATTACTATTTAAAGTAGTACTAGAAGTCCTAGCCTCAGCAATCAGGCAACAAAAATACATAAAAGGCATCTAGATTGTCAAGGAAGATGTCAAACTTTCACTATTTTCAAAAAGCATGATACTCTATGTAGAAACCCAAAAGACTCCAACAACAAAAAAAAAAATACTAGAACTGATACATGAATTCAGCAAAGTCACAAGATATAGAATCCATGTAGAGAAATACGTCGTATTTCTACACATCAATAATGAAGCAGCAGCAAAAGAAATCAAAGCATCAATCCCTTTATTATTAGACTAAAAACTCTAAGATACCTAGGAATAAACCTAACCAAAGAGGTAAAAGATCTGTACTCTGAAAAGTATAGAACACTTATGAAAGAAATTGAAGAGGACACAAAGAAATGGAAAAGCATTCTATGCTCATGGATTGGAAGAACAAATATTGTTAAAATGTATATACTACTCAATACTACACATTTAATGCAATCCCTATCAAAATACCACCAGCATTTTTCACAGAGCTAGAACAAAAATTCCTAAAATTTGTATGGAACCAACAAAGACCTCAAATACCCAAAGCAATCCTGAAAAGGAAAAGCAAAGTGGGATGCATCATGATTACAGACTGCAAGCTACATTACAAAGCTGTAATCATCAAGACAGTATGGTACTGGCACAAAAACAGACACATAGAGCAATGGAACAAAATAGAAAAACCAAAAATGGACCAACAACTCATCTTTGTCAACTCATCTTTGACAAAGCAGGAAAGAACAGCCAACGGAAAAAAATCTCTTCAACAAATGGTATTAGGAAACCTGGAGAGCAACATGCAAAAGAATGAAACTGGACCATTTTCTTACACCATATGCAAAAATAAATTCAAAATGGATCAAAGACCTAAATGTGAGACAGGAAACTATCAAAATCCTACAGGAGAACACAGCAACCTCTTTGACATCAGCTGTAGCAACTTCTTATTAGACATGTCTCTGGAGCAAGAGAAACAAAAGCAAATGTGAATTATTAGGACTTTATCAAAATAAAAAGCTTCTACAGAGCAAAGGAAACAATCAACAAAACTAAAAGGCAGCCTATGGAATGGTAGAAGGTATTTACAAATGATGTATTAGATAAAGGGTTAGTATCATTAAAATAAAAAAAAAATTTACCAAACTCAACACCCAAAAAACAATCCAATTAAGAAATGGACAGAAAACATGAATATACTTTTCCAAAGAAGACATCCAGATGGCTAACAGACAAGATACTCAACATCACTCATCATCAGGTAAATACAAATCAAAACCATGATGAGATTCTGCCTCACACCTGTCAGAGTAACTAAAATCGACAACTAAAATTGTTGTTTGACACAGCAAACAACAGATGTTGGAGAGGATGGGGAGAAGGGGGAACCCTCCTGCACCCTCCTACACTGTATCAGTGGGAATGCAAACTGGTGTAGCCACTCTGGAAAACAGTATAGAGGTTCCTCAAAAAGTAAAAAATAAAACTACTCTATAACCCAGCAATTGCACTACTACATATTTACCTAAAAGATACAAAAATACTGATTTGAAGGGGCACAAGCACCCCAATGTTTATAGCACCATTACCAACAATAGCCAAATTATGGAAAGAGCCCAAATGTCCATCCATCAACTGACTAATGGATAAAGTAGATGTGGTGTGTATATGTGTGTATACACACACACACACACATACAATGGAATATTACTCAGCCATAAAAAAGAAAGAAATCTTTCCATTTGCAACGACATGGATGGAGCTACAGAGTATTATGCTGAGTGAAACAAGTCAGTCAGAGAAAGACAAATACCATATTATTTCATTCATATGTGGAATTTAAGAAACAAAAGAGATGAACATAGGGGAGGGAAGAAAAAAGCAAAAAAGAGAGGGAAGCAAACCGTAAGAGACTATTAGCTATAAAGAACAAATTGAGGATTATCAGAGGGGAAGTGGGTGGGAGATGGGCTAAATGGGTGATGGGCATTAAGGAGGGCACTTGTTGGGATGAACACTGGGTGTTACATGTAAGTGATGAATTACTCCATTCTACTCCTGAAACCAATATTACACTATATGTTAACTAACTGGAATTTAAATTAAAACTTGAAAAAATAATTTAAAACTTCACAACTATGAAAGGAAAAAAAGTTTTCAAATGTAGAATGTGACCCAAGCTCCCCTCTTTGTTAATAAGGAAGATTCCAGACTAATTAAAAGATCCCTTTGAGATTTGCTATATGAACACACAAGAATTCCACAGGCTTGATAATTGCAAGAGTATCAGAGTTTACCAAGAGAGCTAAGTCATATCTTTCCCATTTCCTATAGGGAAGGACATATGAAATAACATTGAAACCAGAAATATTTAGGACATATCATTTGTATATTAAATATTGTTAAGTCCTTTTGCTTTTGTCCATGAGTGCGAGATATAAAATCTCTCTATCCCTAGAGTTCTTTCAAACTAAAATAGTGTACATATCTCATTGTTTTTTCAGATTAAACTCTACATTTGCCTTGGAAATATATTGTTCAATTAAACTATGTCAGAGTTACAGCTCTTTCTCTCTTTTGTTGGGCTTTTGGGTATTCGCTAGACCTGTTTACCATTTTACTTCCATTTTCCACTCTTTCAATTTCTTCATCTTCTGCATATAAGAACACTGACAGAAAAATCTTATAAAGTTCTTGAAGTATCTTGTTGCTCAGATTTAAAACACCATGTAATTAAAAAGCATTTACCAAACATTGTTTTACCTTGGAGATAATGTCAGAACTCTCACCAACTTGTAGACTGAGAGGTATGGCCCCCTAAATATTCAAGCACTTATCACATCAAGAAAAACAATCCTAGCGGGAAAATACCTTTAAAACATACTTCGAACTTAAGCTGACTCCCTATCTTTTAAATTCTAGTTAATTACTGAGGAAAATGTTGCATTTTGAAATCTGAAAGTCTTTCCAACTATAGAGAAAGAAACTACCATCTTATCATTTTTTCATAAGGAGTCAACTCTCTTTAGCACAATCTACACAAGCATTGTTCTTTTTACTTTATGAGGGAAGACCTTCAAATATATCCTTAAGGATCATTGGCAAGGGTAAAAAAATCACCTGGCTCAGATTTAATGAGCTAATACTGCTTCAGATAGTTAAACAGAAACTTGCCAAAAAAAAAAAAAAAAAAAAGAGCAACTAGACTTCTGCCAGACAAGAACTAAAATCATAAGAACCTGAAATAAATGACAGAAATGAAATACCTATGAGATATATCTGAGAAAAAATGTAGAAGTTTGAAAGCAACAAAGAACACTTTCCTTGAACATATTTATGAACAAGTTGTAGCCCTTCAGCATTTTCTGAAATGACAAGGAATAAAACTTATCTGACAGAGGTTTGGAAGATTATTTGTAAAACCTGGTGCTTATCCTGTGTACTGGGAAGTCCATTTTAAGAAAAGGCATTGCCTATTACTAGAATCAAGATTCCTTCAGTAACTTAATTAGAGTAAAATCTGTGTAAAAATGCTTCCATTTAAAATATAAAAATATTAGAATGCATTTGGTTTGTGGTGGGTTTTTTGTAGCTTTACATGAACAGCTAATTCATTATATGCTAATACCAGAAACTATTCACACTGATTATAATTGACTTTTAAGGCCAGCAAGGAAAGCAGCTAACATTCATACATTACTAAGTGCTTCGCTAAGTAGTTTGCCCCTACACAATTTCATTTGATCCTCCAACAATTCAGCAAGGTAGAGTTTATTGTTCCTATTTTATAAATGGAAATTTGATGCTCAGAGAAGTAGCTAAAGCACCCTCAGCTACCCAGCAGTAGAATCTGAAACTCTAAAGCGAAATCTGTGCAACAGGAAAGCTAATTCTACTATGTCATACTGACTTCAAGTTTCTTTGGATTTTGCTCAGAATAATGACAAAAATGTGCAAAAAAGTAACCATCACCACAGACCCTATAAATCTAGACAAAAACTCCTAATGTTTGAGTTATACTATCATCAAACTATGTAACTGCTTCAGAAATTCCATTCTAAATGTAAAAGTACAAAGGAAACTTGATTTTCTGTTGCTGATTCGTACTATTTTTACTGCTTTGTGCATTCATTCTTGCAATCTTGCATAGTTTAAGGTGAGGTATATATACATAAAATACTGTAGTATGGAATATAAACTAATGACATCTAGATTGTACTTCAATATGGGAAACTTCTAGAGAATATCCAAATTCTTTTTTGGAGCTATTTTTTTTTACATTGTTTTAATAAGTCACTATAAGCTAGGGAAAACACTTTTGCCTGATCTAGAGATTTTTGTTGTATGGGAATAACCACTAACAGCACGAGTGCCTACTCAAGAGATCTCCACTGTCATTCTACTGGAATGAGCAGGAATACTTTTGTCAGAAATAATCCCTAAGACTCCTGTACCCTTCTTGCTCCTATTTTTGATCATCAGGTCCAAAATTCAAACATAATTTTTGTTTCAATTTTCTCTTAGTTAATAGTATTTTCTTATGCTTAATTATGCTTGAAATAAAATATGATACCACAGAATCATAAAAAAAACTCCTAAATCATGAGAAATCATCTCAAAATGCTATCATTTATTTTTCCACTATAGAGAATAGATCCAAATAGATCTCTATAGAGATACATCTAAATGATGCAGAAAGCAAAAAAGATTTAGAGGTAATTTTCCCAGAGTTCATTTACTCCATTTCTGATCATGAGTACTCATTACAAAAGGCATTTATTGAAACCAAGTAGAACTGAATATATAGATTATCCAGAACGAACAATTATAAGTCACATAGTAGACAACCAAATGTATTCCACATTTGTTATAGAGACTAAACCTGATAAAAAGTTTAAATAAAGGTCATTCTTGGGGTGGGGGGGGGGGGGGGAACACACCTTTTACTTAATGTTTTCCAGGAAGAAAATCAAGTTTACCTCAATATTAACTGGAAGTAGCGCTCATATATGCTCTGGTTAGAAGTATTAATTCATTCCTAGATTCTTGCCCTGTTCTACAGAACAAATTACAAAACAACCATTGACAACGACCCTTAAATAGTACGCTCTTTTAGTTGGTATTTTGTTCAGAATGTATGACCCTAGATTAAAAAAAAAAATACTTTCAAAAATCATTCATCTTTATGTTATGTAACTAGGTTATGAAATAAAGCAAGATCAAAGCCATCTGTATTTAGTACCACAAAAAGCTGAGCAGCTGGAGTTAGGGCCTGGGGAACACAAGGCACTGTCGTGTGTGAACGTTCCGCCCCCTGCAGCAGCTGCACGCATGGTCTTCGCAGGGGTGGCGCAGGAGACCAGGTCCAGAGACCCAGCAGCAAGAGCTGGGGAGCTGGCTGTGGACCATTTCACAGAGCGCAAGTGATCAGATGACCCATGGAGCAGCAGCATCTATGTGCACTATGAGCAGAAATTCTGCCTGTGAAGTGCCCGGCCTGGAGCGCTGGGTGGACCTGGGGGCAGGATCTGGTGCACCACCTCAGCCTTCCCACGAGCGCGCTGCTACAGTCGGTCACCAACTCTCTGGTCATCGATGGTTTCTTTGCAAAGTGAACAGAGGACATTAAGCAGTTGGGACTTGCAGAGACTCAAGCAGGGCCACTTATTAAGTTACCCCTGGAGAATCCCTGGGAATCCCTGCCCTTCCCCAAACCCTCTCTGCTCACTCCTCATCTTCAGTGTGGAAGCTACCAAAAGCAAGGACCAGGGGGTGAGGAAAGCGTTTGGCCAGCAACTGATGCAGGTATGGGGGGGGGGGGGGGGGAGGCAGCAGCCTTGGGGAACTGCTACAGCTTCCTGGTGGCCTAGTAGGCCTGTGCCATGCTCCAGGGACGGTGAGGCCGCCGAGTACCAACACGACCCAGCGGGAGAATGCAGAAGAACCTGGAACCGGCTCTGAGAAAAAAAAACCTTGCAGCAGCTATACCAAAGCCTCCTCCCAATGACCTGAGCTTTGCCACAAAACAGACCCCCCAGCCCTGATCTATCGCCCCTATGCAGGCTAGCCAGAATCTTTTGAGCTACAATGAAAATCTAAGTGTTTTGTGGGAACCAGTAAAAGAAAAAACAAAAGCAAAACAAGAAAGACATTTGTATTCCAATTCGGTGATACTATTAAGAAACAAACAATTGTTCCTTCTATTTTGCAAGCAAACATACAGATTCAAAGGCATTTCCAATACACAACTTCATCCCATTGGTTAAAGAAAATTATCTGTTGTAATAGAAATGAAAGAGGAAGCAGAATTATTTTGTTATTGTCCAGTAGCTGTTGGACCTGAGCCCATGCTCAATAGGTCCGCCAGATGCAGTAACCACCTGTAACAGATTTTATGTGTGTGTGTATTTGTGTGTGTGGGTGGGGGGGGGGGGGAGGGGGGCTGGGGCTTTGGAACTCTGGAATCAAGTTTAATCTAGAATCAAATTTAATGCTTTTTAAAATATATTCAAAAATATATTTTTTTAATTTAACACTTTAAGATATAAGAAGTCAATCTGAAATGGCTACACACCACATGATTTTAACTACATGACACTGTGGAAAAGGCAAAACTAGATTAGTGGTTGACAGATCTGAGGGTGGGGTGAGGAATAAACAGGCAAAGCACAGAGAATTTTTAAGGCAATGAAAATACTCTGTATACCATAATGATGGAGAGATGGCATTATACATTTATTCAAACTCACAGAATATACAACACCAAGAGTGAACTATAATGTAAATGGTGGACTTTGGGTGATTATGATGTGTCATTATAGCTTCATCAATTGTAGCAAATGTACCCACTCTGGTGGGGAAGGTTGCTAATAGGAAAGGCTACGGATGAGGTGGGGCAGGAGCATATGCAAAGTCACTGTGCCTTCTCAATTTTGCTGTAAATCTAAAACTGCTGCAAAAAAAAATTGTCTTAAAAAAGTTAAATAAAAAAAAATTTCAACCCAAATGTAATGCATATAGAGTCAGAGTTAAGAGCTCCGGCACTGAAACATCATCATCCTGAGTCCAAGCCTCAAATCCAACAATTACTAGCTTTGTAATCTTACACAAACTCACTACCCTCTCTATACCTGAGTTCGCTATTTAGGAAAGTGGAGATAAAATGAGCAGTCATAAAAATTTAATACTGTAAGGCAGATAGAACACTTAGTCCTGTGTCTGGCACACAGTAGGTCTGCAATAAATAATAGTAGGTTCAATTTAAGTTTGGTTCTTTCTTTCCAATATAATTTTTATGTATGGTAGTGGGGGGCAGGGCACAAAAGAAAATTCTGATACGTATGTTCTTGAATTTTGATTCTTCCTCTAAGTATTTCCAATTCATTTGTAGGGGTGTATTTAATTATTTTATGCTTTCTTTTTTAAGAAAATATTTTATATGTTTTGATTAATTTTTATCTTTTTCAAATTCTTTCCAGTTAGTCCCCTCCTGTTGTTGAGAAAGAGTTTAGTATTTCATCTAATCCACTTATCAATACTGTGAGGGAGTGAGAAAATTAATCCATTCTTTTGTACACATAATATTTACATTGACTTTATTGTCTTTATTTTCTCTTTGGACCAAAGGTTAAGTAGGTAAAAGGTGAATTTAGACATTGTATCTAGCTAAGATTAATTTCACACTTAAATGAGTTTTACTTCATTCAATAAATACCATCTGCAACTCTTTATGTTGTCTCCATAGGCATGGGGTGATCAAAAGATTTAAATTAAGGCACTTATATGAAGCCAGAAATCTTGAAATGTATATTTGATGGTTGTAAAGATCCAGGATTTAATGGTATTCAGCTTAAGAAAGCCAACTTTAAATAGGTAAAATAAAAATATACAGCCACACATACACACATGTGCTCATCTGTGGTATCTGCTGTATCTGGTACTATGCAGAGTTATGAGAAGTCTTTTAAAATATACTTGGACTTCATTTGGGCAGAACTTTGGACACTATAGTTTTATAAGAGTAACGTAGCAATAATAGTATTTAATGTTATTTCCTTAGTAACATAAACAGCATTTTGTTAGATTTAAAATCTGAACATATGAATTAGTTCACATTAGGAACAAGTTAGTCATTCATGTAACAAAATTCATAATCCAAATCTTCTTCTTAAAGTCAATATGGTGTATGTCATTACAGCCAAAAGAGAATTTTATTTCATCATGACAGTAACTTACTTATTCTCTTGCATTAATTCCTAATCCAAAAAGGCCAGAATTCTACATCTAACACTATTTAGTGTGATAGATTTTTCATTCTTCATTAGAAAGTAAAAACCATTTAATATTTCACTTATGATATGATATGATGGAAACATTTTAATTTTTTCCACTGTGTCAAACTGAGTATTTCCATGATTGAATGTCAAGGAACCAATGGAAAATAAAAATCTAATCCCCGCAAGTCATGAGAAGTCATGGATAAAGTTAGTTTGAAAGGAGAAAAAATAAGTTAACAGATTTCTTGACATAGAACAAAGATAATTAGCTTCAACAAATACTAAATAGTTAAAAATTGAAACCATAGGAAATGCTTTCATTTATTTTTTCTTTATTATGAACTAGATGTAGTGTTGAGGGAATACATATTAGCTAGAGGGCCAGATCCTTATTAGTATAATTAAAGTTGTATAGTAGATGCAAATATTAAGATTTCTTTAAAAGGTTAATGTTAAACCATCACAGAAATATTATCAGTAGACATGATATTCTACAGCCAAATTTATCTCAAGCTAGAGTTTGCCTTTTAGACTCAGATTTTGACAGCACACAGAGAGAATGTAAAATCCTACAGATTCATGTTAACTGATTCAGCTCATAAACCTGACATGCAAACCAGAATTCCAATTTGTTAACACATGATGAAAAATATAAATGCATTACAGACTAGTAAATCTTAGTCTCCATTCTTTAAGCCAAATAATAATCTGGTATGTGCTTGGTAAGTATGACCTCAGAACAGGAGTTATATGAATTGAGTTTTATTGACCTCAGGCTAATTCCTCATAGAAGAAGTTTCTCCCATTGGAATATTAAATTTTTTTGGATAGGGCTTTCTATGTCCATCTCTCCACAGGGGATGGTCTTGCTAATGTGACCTTGTTAACAGTCTAATTGCCATTGACTAGATTTCTATTATATGCTTATGCTTACCTTGGTAAATTGCCTATTTTATTCTATGTGTTTTCTATTTTTTAGTTACATTAATATATTTTATAAGGATTGTTTATTCTTACCAGCTCAGAATCTGATCTTTTTATGATATGGGACAGATTTCTCATTTTCTGTCCAGCCAATATCGATTTAATTCTTTCCCCCACAGAAACATGCCATTTGGCTGGGAATATGGAAAGGGGAGACAAGGATTACTATACTTCACCTTCCCACACCAGTTCTAGTACCCCAAACCTTAGAATCTCTAATACAATCAGGACAATCCCATCTCCTTGCCATATTAATTGAAAATAACCTAGGCCAAAGACAATCACCAAGATGCCTCATTCTTACAGAGCTGATAAATCACAGAATATGTACCCAAGTTGAAGCTAATGAGAAATGAAGTGTGGCATGCTACTAGCCTTTGCAAAATATGGTGTCTTGCTCTACTAGAAAAAAGTACCAGCACGTTGTCTCTTTCTACAAAGTGTAATGTGTGGATATTAAGGCTATTAGTGTAATAGTAATTTTAATACTACGCAAGGAACCAGCCTAGGATAATGCTCAGGCTGCAAAAGGCAGAACCCAAAGGTAGAAATTGGTCTAGAGTAGAATCATCAATATGCTTCATCAAAAGCAATCCTGAAGACAAAATGTAGAGGATTTAAAATATGTCCACTAAATTTTTGATTCGTCTTTAACAGAGCTTAATTCTCCTTAGGTTCTCCCCTTAGGTTCACTAAGACTGAACATGATGTCTTAGCTTTCTCTCTAATGAGGGAGAGATTCTTCTAACCCCATAGTCTTGGAGAAGACAGCATCCATCAAGCTGGTCTGTAGAAAGGTTCACATAGCATGGAACCGGGGCCACTTGCTAAAATCAAGGAGAAGGAATGGAGGTCTGCTAGCAACCATAATATGAGTGAGCAATCCTGGAAACAGATTCTCCAACTCCAGGCTCAAGTTAACTGCAGCACTAGCTAGTATCTTGCCTGCATCCTCATGAGAAAATTTGAGCTGGAACCACCCAGCAAAATCATTTTTTAATCACTGGCCCACAGAAAATGAATAAATGTTTATTGTCTCAATCTGCTAAATTTTGGAATCATTTGTTAAACAACACTAGAAAAGGCAATCCAGCCTCTGATGTGTCTGAAGAATCAATAATTCCTCTTTATGGTTTTATTACTTTGAATTGGGGCTTACATTTTCTGTCATTATAAGATAGAGTCCTAAGTGTTACAAGGTAATATAATGTATTTCTTCTGTAATCCAGGACATAGGAGCATTTTAAAAGAAAATTGTTTTTTTTTTTTTTATTTTCAAATTCTAAGATGAAGGACAAGTGTGAAGGAAGCCATTTTTTTTTCATGTTTTTGAGAGAGAGAGAGAACACGAGCATGAGAGGGGATGAGAGAGGGGGAGGGGCAGAGGATCTGAAGCAGGCTCTGAACTGACAGCAGAGAGCCCCATGTGGGCCTCGAACTCATGAACTGTGAGATCATGACCTGAGTCCAAGTTTGATGCTTAACTGACTGAGCCACCCATGCGCCCCAGATCTTTCTTGATAGCAAACACAATACTGAAAGTAATAGGAAGGAAATTCTTAATGATAATACTGTAAAGTCACCAAAGCAAAGGTCCTATCCCTGGCAAAGCAGCTGAAGAAAGTAAAGGTGTACCCAATCTAAAATTGACTATTGATTTCTTTCTAAAAATCTGATATACTGGTTCTATTCCACTCAGGCTGTTGGTTTTAAGTATGATGATTTATACGTCTCAGCTTTCTGAAATAAGTGGATTCAGGTAACAATGATAACACCAGATTATAAAGCCTGGGCCATTAAGTCCAGGCAAACCCAAGTCATGACAAGAAGAATTGGCAAAGGGCTCAAGGCTCCTTTATTCTGGGGACAAAAGTAAAGAAAGTTGATTTGCAGTGAGAGAATCAAGTCAGCTGATCAAGCACCAGAAATCCTTATCAGGGGTGAGAGAAAGACCGTCTCTACATGTGAAAATTGGTAGAGACCAGGTGAACTGATGTTCAGTAACCTGAAGTCTGAAAAGAGATTTTGGAAAACTCAGGCATTAGGATTCATAAAAGTCAAAGGATAGTCACTTAGAGAATGAAGCCGAAAAATGCAGTGCCACCAAGGAATCCAATGATTCAGATACACAGAGACAGAACTGGATCTAAGCTAAGCAAACAGGTGTGCTATGCGGGGGCCCATCTGTCAAGGTAAAAGAGAGCAAAGATGTCAAACAAAGGAAACGATTATTTTAGTGACACTTGCCATGAAACTATACTGACTTTTGCATATTGTTATTGACTCTCCTAAAATCTATGGTACATATGTAAGCATATCCATAACAGAACCTCAAATGATATTTTGTCCCAACTTTATTTCTCCCAAGGTTTCTATTATTCCTAATCACTGCCTTTCTTGTTCCGATTTAGGAGGAATAATGGATTTATTTCAGTATTACAGGTCAAACTATGTGCTGGGCGGGGGGGTGGGGTTGAGAGCACTGTTTTGTTTCATTGACACAAAATCCATCCAGAATTGGTAATTTTTTTTTTCCTTTTAAAGATGAGGGATCTGAAATTAGAAGTCACACGATTCTAAATAATGGAGTTGGGATTTAAATCCAGTCTGTGTGCCTTCTAAGATTTTACTGACTTCTTTACTTGTTCAGCAATGACACTATTCTAAAAACAAATCAAAACTTTATCCAGTGTACTGATTGTAGAAAGAATAAAATTCTATCCATCATTTAGAGTGTTGAAATCAAGCATTATTACAGTCTTTTGCCTTTATGCTATTTTTATAGTAGTCGTGAAGCACAATCCACAGGTTCCTTACAACCCGGATAACCACTTTTTTTTTTCTTACTCAAATAGTCCTTTCACATATAGTACTTTATCAATACGTATATTCACTACTGCTCTCCCTCTTTGTTTTTCTAACCTTTCCCTTTGTGCATGCATTCAAGGAGTATTTATTGAGCATTTTCATAAGAAAATAGGTTTCTGCCTCCACATCGTGTAAGACATCTGGTTGGATATATCACCTCCATTTAAGTAAAAATATACCAACTGATCCATAGTTAATGGTCTTCCATTTTAAACTAGAAAAGTGCTTACAGGGGCGCCTGGGTGGCGCAGTCGGTTAAGCGTCCGACTTCAGCCAGGTCACGATCTCGCGGTCCGTGAGTTCGAGCCCCGCGTCGGGCTCTGGGCTGACGGCTCAGAGCCTGGAGCCTGTTTCCGATTCTGTGTCTCCCTCTCTCTCTGCCCCTCCCCCGTTCATGCTCTGTCTCTCTCTGTCCCAAAAATAAATAAACGTTGAAAAAAAAAAAAAAGTGCTTACAATGAGCCTTTATTAAAATTAAGTCTTTATAAATTAGAGTTTTTCCTTTTAGATTACCACATTGAACTCACATGACATTAGGACTGCATCACATGCAGTCTTAATGAATCCAAGTTTTAAGTAATATGTTTTGTAACTTTATATCCATATACTGGATTCAAATTTGAATGTAATTTCTAGAAATAAATTTATTTGTGCAAGCCCTGCATGTGACTGTATTAACCCAAAGCAAAATAATAAAAATATTTTCTGTTCTTTGATGCATATACAAAATTCGCCAGTGCTAAAGGACAACTATATTTGAATAAATATATTCATTTTCAACATCTAACAATTTTCTGTTTCCCCTACTGTTTGATTTTTAATTTGTATTTTTATGTACATCAAATAAAAGATGGGTTTTCTGTTGCTCTTATTTTATTAAAGGTCTGTAGTGGATGAGCACACATTTCACACTCAGTGCAATGTATTCATAAAGAGAATTTACATATTCTAAAATTAACATAAATTTTGCTGCTATTTATGCATCCTATCTTTTCCTATTCAAGGCAGGTAATGGGCTGTTTGTCTATGTTGCAAATAGAAATAACTCAAGTTATGCATACAACTGCAAATCTATCACTCTGATATTTTTATATGTTTTTCCTATGTATTTGTGCCTTAGCCATATATCTCAACTAGGCACAATGAGAGAGAAGGTTAAATGTCTGTTGAATGTCTAAACTCCAGGGAAGGGGACTTCAGTAATTTTAGGTGAAGGATTCAGTATTTACTGCTACATTCTATAGCAAGCTTTCTAACTCCATCTTCATCCAGAGTAAAATTAACCACCATAATTTCTGCATCAATGGTTACTCAGCCTCCATAGTTGCCTCCAAATTTCCCCAGTTTCTCTCCCTCTCTCCCCTCTTCTTGAGCACAATAGCAATTGGATCCCTTGCTAGGCAATCACAAAGGTCAGGCGAAGCCTGGTCCATTTCTGTTTTTGAAGGTCCCATGCATTTTTTTTTTAAGAAATAATAAAACAGAGTTACAAGAATGCTGTTCTATCTAAATGCTTTTATATTTTAAATTAGTGATTTGTCTTTGGCACACATGCCCCAAAACAATAAAATTTAATTACGCTTTTCCAACAGAGTTAATTTCTATAAATCCTGCAATAAATTAGAACATGAAACAAAGTGGGGTTCATCAAAAAGACACAGAACTAAAGTTCTGGAATGGAGATGTAAACCTAGTAAGGTACATATAAAACCCCAGAATTACCCTATGTAGTAGATAATGTTAAAAGCCTAAGCTCAAGGCCTCTCATGGATGTGGGCCGTGAACTAAATGGCCCTTTTCTCTTAGCTACATCAAGTTCTGAACCAATCTGAATTTCAACAGAGAAACAAAGTACTCTATGCTGGGTACACTGTCCTTTTCCATTTCTTGGTCTTGATTTCCTATTGTATAGAAAATATTTTGCATTTTTTTCCAATCCTCCTTAAATCCTTTATCAACACAGGCATGGTTTTAGCACATATGCATCAGAAAAAAACATTTAAAATGATAAAGAAAAAAGAGCAGTATTAAAGATATTCTCTAGAAATTGATTCTTACTTCCTAATCATCCATAGATTTGCTTAGTGGCACACTTAATTACTTCAATTCTCTGCAAAATGCAAAACACATTACTATACCACTATATATTATACATATGTATTACATTTAATTGTATAATATATAATGTAATATAGTATACACTATATATTTATATAGTGTATGTATAAAATACATACAATATATAGTATGTATTATATATACTATAATATATATATTATATATACTACAAATACTATATAATATATATTATTTTTATATATTTTATATATTATATGATATATATTTTAATTATATAATATATACCAGTATATTATAATATTATAATTGATATGCATTGAAGGCTTTTCGGTGTGCCAGGCACTGTAATAAACATTTTATATGCATTCATATAAGTAGTTATCATTCATATATATCATTCATATAAGTAGGTAATATTTTTACCTTATTTTACCAACATAATATTAGTTGCATATTTAGCAAGTCAGAAAACTAGAAAAGGTTAACCATGTTAGCCTCAGCCTCATGGATAGTAAGAATTGCATATCCTGAAATGAGTAACTACTACTGCCTTAGGCAGACTTGACCCCTCCCATCTCAATTAAAATATAAACAATATTTATACTTATGATGAGCATTTCATAATGTATGTAATTTTCAAATCACTACATTGTTCATCTGAAACTAATATGTTGTATGTCAATTATATGTCAATAAAAATGTATACAAATGGACATAAGCACAAATATTGAATGTAAAAATCTATACATAGAAAATATAATCAAAGAAAATGAAAATTTGACCTAAGCATAAAATAAATTACTAGAGAAATAGTTTGTTTTTGACTATTTCAGCTAACTCGTCAACCTACCCTTTTTCAAAGGACATGTTGTCCTTGGTTAGGAAGCAAGAGAACCCAAGTGTGGCCATTCTTCAGGTGGTTTCATTGTTTCCTGCCAAGAGCTGAAGGAGGAGATCACAGGTAGCTGAGTAGGGGGAGAAAACTTACAGGTATGCCAGGCCATGAAGAAATAAGTAAGAAAGCATCACTTGAGATGCTGCTCATATGACATACTTGGTCTGTAAAACGGACCAAGGACTCTGAAGTATGCTTTATTTAAAAAGATTTTCTTCTGTGTTGACTCTCCCAAAGACACATGGGGCTGGCAGGATCAGAGATGGAAGGAGATCATGTTACCTCCCCAAATAAGCAAAATATCTACCTAAGAAGGAGCTTTGAGTGAGGGGTGGACTTCAGGATTATAAGAAATGAAACGGAAAAAGGAAAACGAGGGAGGAAAGGGAGGGAGGGAGGAAAGGGAAAGGGAGGGAGGAAAGGGAGGGAGGAAAGGGAAAGGGAGGGAGGAAAGGGAAAGGGAGGGAGGAAAGGGAAAGGGAGGGAGGAAAGGGAAAGGGAGGGAGGAAAGGGAAAGGGAGGGAGGAAAGGGAAAGGGAGGGAGGAAAGGGAAAGGGAGGGAGGAAAGGGAAAGGGAGGGAGGAAAGGGAAAGGGAGGGAGGAAAGGGAAAGGGAGGGAGGAAAGGGAAAGGGAGGGAGGAGAGGGAGGGAGGAGAGGGAGGGAGGAGAGGGAGGGAGGAAAGGGAGGGAGGAAAGGGAGGGAGGAAAGGGAGGGAGGAAAGGGAGGGAGGAAAGGGAGGGAGGAAAGGGAGGGCGGGAGGAAAACGAACTATGATGTATTACTTGAAGTCTTCGACTCTTACCTGGCATCATTAGTGAAAAGCCATGCCAAATAACGACTAGGTATTACAACTTTGATATGTAAATCTACACTTGGATTAATCAAACTCAATTACTTCAGCTGTCTAGAGGTATTATTTTGTATCCATGGATATTTTCAGGAACTGCTGCTTTTGTAAATATATGGCATTAGTCTAAATATTTGTAATTGGAAATACTGGTTAATTTATTCCACAACCTTATCCATCTAGAGGTTAGGCTCCTCATCACCACTGTATTATTTATCTTAGTTCACATTACTGGTTTGTATTCTTGTGTAATTTTACATCAAGTGTTTTAACTATTATGTAATCTACCACGGGGCCATATTAAATCAGTTCCTTCAGAATTCTTGATAAAACTGCTCTTGACTGGGAGCCAAAAAATCTGGTCCTAGGTCTTGCTCTTCTTACATGGTGTAGTCGCATGATCCTGGGCAAGTCTCTGAGCCTCTGTTCCTTGCTTTGTAAATAAGATGTTAGGGGTGGGTGACAAGTAAAGAGGGAAGAGGAAAAATACATGGGTTTTTTTTTGCTCTAAATGTACATAAGAAATCAGCATAAGAAATCACCACTGACTCTCTTAGACCATTATCTCAAGGAAAGGCAAACAAAACCAAATGCTCATCTCATTAATTTTTACAAGCTAGCATATCTCTAAAGAGGTGAGGCAGTTTGGTACAGGAGAGTCCTCTGGCCCAATCCATCAGGGAGACAAACTGGGGATGCTGTGAAAAATATGCCACCCACAATAGCCCAGCTTTAATGTGAAAGGTCAGTGTTTAAAAAACAAACAAGCCCACTGCTGGTTATGGGCTCACAATCATCTCAATAATTTCTGAGTAAGCTTCCTATCATTCATCCATCTTACAAAAGTTGAAGCACCAAATGTAAAATCTCAAGAATGATGTGGCATGGTCTGAAACTAAAAAGGTGTGTTTTTCTTGCAGTCAAGAGCCTTTTTTCATCTCTAAGGATGGAATACAGCAGCATCTCAAACTGATGAATTTGAAGTAAATACAAAGGGCTACTTAGCAGGCATGCATCCGCAAGATAAGGAATTAATGATTCTAGTAAAAATGGCATTGTTCCCATTAAAATCTGGAGACATGTTGTTCATTGCTCTGCATGCCACAGACGTCTAATGCCTTGCTTTCTCATTGAAAGGAAAATTGAATTGCATTTATTAATGAAGTGGCTAACAGCAAACCAGAGCTTTCCAAAACAACACAGAAATTGCTGTTCGAAGGTAAGCAATTTGAAATTCAAACTTCATCTCACAGCTAAACATTTGGTTTATTACATGTAGAACTTTTACAAACATGCCATTCTTCCACTGTGCTTGTAATTTGCAGATTTAGTTTACTTTCTGCACCTTCAGAAACATCCTCCTCTCTCCCTTATCCCCAGGTTCCATTAAATATTATTTGGGATATCTTTCTCCATGTTGAAAATATTTGTTAAAACAAAGAATAATTTATTTTTGGCAAAGGGCTTTATCAAACCTTTATTTGATATAAAATTACTGTTGGAACATGTCATTAAGCAAGGACCTATTTTAACACAAAACTGTGAAATACCACATAACAGAGATTGCCCAATATTTGATCATCTTAGAATGTAAATGTCTACCAGGTTTTCTGGAGGAGAATCTTCAACAAGAATTTTTTTGTTTGTTTCATTTTTTCAAGAGAGAACCAAACAGCAGTGGGAGGAAGAAGTCCAAGCCTGGCCTGAGAATAAGTCCATTCCCAGGGTAGGGTTGTTTTGGGTGATAACATTGTGCTACACATGTTCTCTGGTCTCAACATTTTTGCTTGAAACTTGTGCCAAAAGCCAGAGAAAGAAAATAGGAAAAATAAAAAGCTGGATCTTAAGTCACTACAAGTCTAAAAAAGCACTGCTTTGTGGTCTCTGTAGCAAAAAGGGTACAAGTGGGGAAAGGATAAGATTGTTTGAGGAACATCAAACCAAAATGTGGACAAGAGCATCAATGTTGGAAACAAACAGAAGAAGGCGAAGGGATTTGACAGAGATCCAGGCTAGTCTGCATCCAGCAGGGAAACAAAGCTGCAGGAATATCCCTGAGCAAGCCAGACTCGAAGTCGCTTTCCTGAGCATACATCAAGTTAGCAATGCCTGGGAGAGAATATGTGTGTGCATGTGTGTGTGTCTTTTCTAACATCTAATTAAAAATCAGCTTACAATCCCTGTAATATATGGCCCTAACTTCACCAATAGTCATTTTTCTGAACATTCACCCTATTCTTGAAGTCTTGGTGATCCAAATAAATCCTGTTCTGCAGTATTTAAAGGGCAGCTATGTGATTCCCTGAGTTCAACTACCCGATTCATCTGTAATATAGGCCTTACTCCCTCTTTGAAAATTTTCACCAAGACACCAGTTTTAGCCCAGTGCCACCTGTTGTTTGAAGACCATACTAAGATTCTTTGAGATATCAAATATATGATAGTAGGACTTTGCTCCAATTTATTCTTGGGCAACTGACTATGGCTAAATGAGTCCCATGAACTGAGTGATCCACAAATCTCTCTCAAGCTTCAAAGTAATTACAGTGATGCCAAGAAAGCATACTTTCAAAGTGGATGGAAAAAGATTGATCACCGTTGTTCATCATATCAACTTCTGATATATCCAACTCTTACCAGAAATTATCGTATTCTTTACTGATAAGTGCATTCTCAATTACATATACAACACACATCCACCCAAGACCTTGCTTGTTCCTATCCCATAATTAAACATCTCTTTATCTACTAATTGCATCCTTAACCAAACTTTGGTACAAAATCATTTATATTTATGGAATACTAACCCTGGGTCCAAAACCATTCCAGTGCATTATTCTTTCCCACAGAAATCTAGCATGATTGGAAGTTTATATATGAGGAAACTCCAGTTCAGAGGGTCAAATAACCTACCCAAGTTCGTGCAGTTGCAAGTTGCTGAACCTGTATTCAAACTGGTATCTGTCTGCTTCAAAAACTTGTATTCATTTTGCTCAGCACACTTGCTCTTAGTTCAATTTGTCCTTCCACAAAGATAAAGCCTAATGTAGATCTCCAAAAGGAATTTAGTCCTGGTCTCGGTGAGCGGTCACTGTCCTCATGCTTTCTGAATACGTGTATCCATCCCTCACCTCCTCCACATCCTGTTTCTTCTCCTCCTCTTGGTCTTTTATGTCCAGTTTGTTCCATTACACATTCCTCTTCTCTAACATTTCCTTGAAATGATCACAGGCACTCAAATACTTGCTGTCCAGCTACTTGCAGAAAGCTTTCCAAGCCATGCAAATTAGTTGTATCAACTCTTTTCCACCTTATCTTACTACTTAAAATTGAGGAGTTGGATGGAAGAATTCAGAGGCAAATAGATGCTCAAAACTCCCATGATTTTCTTAACTTGTGTAGCCAGGATTGATATGATTGTTTCAGGTTTACAGCCAACAAAGCCTTCAATACATCTTTCACAATTTATAGGAAATCTAATTAAGAAATTATGATTACAGGGGCGCCTGGGTGGCGCAGTCGGTTAAGCGTCCGACTTCAGCCAGGTCACGATCTCGCGGTCCGTGGGTTCGAGCCCCGCGTCGGGCTCTGGGCTGATGGCTCAGAGCCTGGAGCCTGTTTCCCATTCTGTGTCTCCCTCTCTCTCTGCCCCTCCCCCGTTCATGCTCTGTCTCTCTCTGTCCCAAAAATAAATAAACGTTGAAAAAAAATTAAAAAAAAAAAAAGAAATTATGATTACAGTGTATATAAATGTATAGTTTTCAAAATTCCTTCAGATAATCATTTCATCTGATCATGACAATGACTATGGGAGGTAGACAAAAATGGGGAACAACTAAAGAAACAGGGTTAAGAGATTTTCTCACAGTCACACAGCAAATAAGTATTAGAAAATTAACTGGAATTAAGATCATTTTATCCCATCTAGTTGAGTAAATATTCAACTGCAAACATTCAGATGCCTACATTGAAGATAATTAAAGAAAATACTTAAATACTTTAAGTAATTATTAAGCATCTATTCTGTTTAATGCCAGGACTTTGGAAAGCATTACACATTATGAACTTTACCATCTACAACAGTTTCTTAAGCCCTTGAGGGCCACTGGCAGACTTTACAGGAAATTATATACAAAGTGTGGTACATTTTATATTTTCCCAAGGAATAGTTCAATAGTTCTTATCAATTTCAAAGTTGCCTATGACCAAAATAATTTTAAGAACCACAGACCTACAGCTATCAATCTGATTATAATATACAATAATGTAACTTCTAGTGACTTCTATTTTTTATTTATTTTTTTTTAAAGTACGCTCCATATCCAACATAAGGCTCAAACTCACAAACCCAAGATCAAAAGTCACGTGCTCTACCAACTGAGCCAGCCAGGCACCCTATACTGACTTCTAATATGAATCGACGACTGTCCTATAACCTCTTTGATTCTTGGCTTATACTTAAATGGACAATATAGTGGCAAATTTAACTACTTTTTTCTAAGTATCTCCTATATTTTCAAAATATAATCTGAAACTGGTATCCCAAGCCTTTCTCTTGAATAAATATCCCTCAGACTGGTTTAAGCCTTATGTTAACTTTCAGAGTTCTTAAATAGTTGACTTTGATAAATTTTTGTAATATTCTTATTTTACAGATCAGAAGACTTTTTAGTGATCCTTACTCTACTATGTCAGAAGTTCTTCCCCAGCTACTTATTGGGATGATCTATTTGGAGCCCTACATAAAAGCCTCATGCCTAGGAGCTTTGTTGAAAATAATAGCAATCTCAGTCTCAGAGGCAAATAATCAAGAAAGACCGATATTACCACTGCCTGACAATGACCAGCCAAAAAATTAATAGGAAGAACTAGGGAATGAGACAGCCATAATGGGCTTTGATAGGCTCCCAGAGACTGTGGGAGAAGTGGGTTGTAAAAGTTGCATGTAGGTTCAGGAGAGATTGGAAAGAGCCCCCATTACATACTCATCCCTAGCTTAATCTGGGGCCCCACACAAGCAGAAGGTAAAAGCTGGGGAAGACCCATAAGCTGCCTGAACTTGGAATCTATGTCCCAAAGCAAATGTATGTCCCCGAGCAACAGTTAGAAGTCCATTGGCTGAAAATACCTAAGCACAACCTCTAATCAATCGTTGGCTGACCTTTCACGTATAACACAGAAAGGAAGCAACACCTAAGAAGCCAGGCCAGAATAAAAAGAATGAACAGAAACATCAGTGGCTGTACACTTCACAGGAGACCTCCTCTATAGAATTTGTCGGATCAATGCATTAAACAAGCCAACAGAATACAGCAGCAACAACTACCACCCTGGTAAGAGATCAAAATCTGTAATTGCTAATAGATCATCTAAACTATCCACTTTTCAAACAAAAACTATAACACATGCAAAAAAAAAATACCCAAAAAACAAAAAATAAGCAAGTGTCCTCTATACGTAAGAAATAAAGCAGTCTATGGAAACTCATTGTGAAGGAATGGCAGTCTTGCAAAAGCATGTTTTGAGTTATCCAGGAATGAACCTGCCCCAAGAGTCTCAGCTGTTCCCGTAACAAAGAAAATGTCAGAGTCTCAGAGAGTGACTCGGGCGCCCTACACCTTCAAGTCATCAAATCCTAGCATTTGGGCACTGATCCGTAGTACTTTAAATATCAGAAACACCCATTCTTCTGTATGGAACCCACTGGCTATTATTTCAATCACCCAGTCGCAACAGCTGTGTGGACTACTTGCAACTCCTGCTGGATCCTCTCCAGAGGGTGGGCGTGAAAACTGCGTACAGAGGCATGCCTTTATAAACTGCCACCAGGGCTTGGCCTTTCCCAATGCTTAAGACCATAAATGAATAGGAAGAAAGGCACAGAGTGCATCTGGGCAGGACGAACAATATCTTATTACCTCAAGAAGTCCACACTGCAGTGGGTCTAGGAGATTCCTCCTGGTCTGGTCCTGGTGCCTAAATTGCCTTTCCCCTATGATTGATAATGGAAAAAATTACTGCCCCATGTAGTTTCTTCTCAAAACTGCACAATTAAGTAAGCAAAAAAACAGTTAAAGAAGAAAACAGCACTAAATAAAGGGACAAAACTTCAGTGATTTTAATATGTTCCCATGACTCCTGCTGTATATTTCAGCACAGAGACAGCACGATGTTAAACAGACCCCACTAGCACTTTCTCTTTTCACTTCCGCATTTCCCCATTTATAAAGTCGAGTCGAGCCTCTTGAGATTCGTGTTCTATATGGTTGTGATTGTTTGAAGCCACTTTATTATGAAAGCAAAACAGAGCAGCAGCATGGCTCTGTCCTCCCACATAGATGCCTGGGGTGAGCACATGTTCCCCCGGGCTTCTGTGGGATGGCAAAGCCTATTGCTTTCATAACAGCATCTCGCACTGTTAAAGCCCACAGGAGAACTGCTCTCTGGAGGTACAAGGACTGAAAACCAAGTGAGCGAGGCAGGGGAAGAGAGGAGCAAAACTTCAATAAGGAGCATATTGGGAAATGTAAACTAAACTGGATCATACGGGAAATCAGTTTGGGGCAAGCCTTTCACACTCTACTGCTTAGGAAGCAGAACTGTGCCTCATTGCCAATCTATTATACAATCAAATAAACACAGGTTTCTGCTCTGTATCATAAAGAACCCAGAAGCAAATGCAATCTCCCAAGTTAGACCAAATCCAGCTTAGTCCAAAGCCTACCTGTTCCCCAGGTAGGTAGGTGACTTGGACTTTGAAGTATTATCTTTGTCCGCTGTTCTCAGTAATCCCAAAGAACATCTGTGCATTGTTTATTTGTTCTTAAAGAACATTTTAAAGGGGATTTAGTGGATTTAGTCCTGCCTTTTGAATTTTAAAATATTAGAAGTTGCAAATCAAATAAGGAAGGAGACGGCAAAATATCAATAAGCTCTTTCCTATTTCTTATTAACTACAAAATCTAACCAAAACAACACATTCCCAGACTGGAATGCTCTCCTTCTGTGTCTTCATTTAATTAGCTCCTTATCATCCTTTAGGACTCAAATGTTAAGGCCACCAATTTAGAGCATCTGGCTTGGGCTACAACCTAGATCTAAAACCCCTTTATTTTCTTCATAAATATGTGTAGTAGGTGTCTATCAGCTGCCCCATTTAAACAGAACCTCACTGAGAATAAGAATCCTGTTTGTCATAAACCCTACTACATAGACAGTATGCCATGAATATTTGTTGAATGAATAAATCATTTTAGATAACAAAATGTATTAGGTATCTCATCTACATGGGTCAAATTTCTGGTGATAGTAACTTTGAGCTTCAACAAACAGTATCAGGTAAAACTTGCCTTTTTATTATATTTTATTTTATTTTATTCTTAGTAGGTAAGACACATTAATTCCTTCTCTTGTAAATCAAACTAATTTTAAAATACCTGTAATTTACCAATTGTTGTTTAAGATTTTGGAGCACCAAAGATAAATAGGTCACAGACCCTTATCTAGAAGAACCCACAGTAATGAACATTCTGGTTGTCATATAGAATTTCATGGAACACTCCTGGCTCTTTTATTCCTCTGTGCCACTGTACTGCTAATTCTATTTTTCTGGAATGCCATCATAGCTTTATTAGCTTGAAGTATCTTCCTCATTCTCCAAAACATACTGAATTGGTGATGATATGTGCTACATTTCAAATATACACCCAGAGGAAACAGCAAAACTTTTTACCACTGTCATCTAGAAACATTGTCTACTATAGTCAAGAAAAAAAACAGACTGAAAATACAGACAATTAAACTTTTCTGAAAGAGCAGGTCTTTGAAGTTCTGATAGAAACACAAACACAGGAAGTCTTGAAGAGATCAGACAAAATGAAATTTAGATTACTAGGCTTAGAAATTAGAGGACATTTGGGGTTGAAATGGTTAGAAATTTCTCTTACTCAGTAGGCTTAACTGAAAGCAGTTTATCATTTCCAAAGTATAAAATATAAGACAAGAGTTTCTGCCTTAAAAGGCACATAAAGGTTTAGATCCTGAATGCTTTCTATTTTCTTAGGGCAACCAGTGCAGAGGATAATACTACCGTAGAAGCTTTATCACTTAAAACACAATCATGTGTGAGCCCTCTCTGTAGGGCTTAATTCAATCCTGTCTTTTATAAAAAGAGATAAAAGGGGGAAAAAAACAGCATGGATTTCAACTACAGAGTAAAAATTACTGAAAAATGCAAAAATTCATAAATTATAGTTCACTAGAAGACAGAGACAGAAATATTTCTCAAATACCCTTAAAAGCTTTGTGGGTTGCCCAAATGGCATAATAGTGAAAAGCACAAATGTAATTTATCACATTTCAGGGCACCAGGTGATATATTGTCCACAATTTATAATAACTTTTATAAGCAACTGTAACATATTTTGGAAATAGAGCAAGAGTGTAAAATCTATTCTGTCAACCGCCAATTTGTTGGAAGAAACACTTTCTGGAGCTCTCTCTCAGCTCTAGAATAGGGGTGAGTTTTTACCTTCCTCATGGGTTATTTTGAAGATTACAATACCTCTGAGTGCTCTGAAAATGTCTAAAAGGATTATACATTTCTGTGCCATTTCCAACAGTCACCTGCAAATACCTAAAAATTGTGACCATTTTTAACAGTTCATTCATGGTTTTTTTCCCCTCTAAAAAGTACAGATTACAGATGATTAATTGCCGAACTTATTTTCATAAATAAGTTTTAATAAAATTTTCAAGAATTGAGAAAACATATGACATTAGCCAATAAACAATCAGATACCGGCAGCCGAGTGAACTGATTCGGTAAACTTGGTAAACTTCCCCTGGACAGACCCTCACTACAGATAATCCCTTCTCTATCCAGCCCTTGAGGCAGAACTCACTTTTAAAATGTCAATGCCTAATGATGCTATTCACGTACTAATCTATGTCAGATCCCACCCCTGTGTGAAAATCCCACATCAAGAGGCTGTGCCTCTTGACTCCTCCCCCCATTTCTTCCAGCCACCAGATCTTGTCATCAAGATCTATATTCCAGTCTGAGGCAGGTACTGTCTTGCCCACAAACTCTCTTTCTTCCATCATTAAAGCAACAGCCAAGTCACTCCCTGGGTTGTCCATCTGAAGGGAAAGTCTTTACTTCACATTTCTCCATAATAGAATGACTTGTCGAATGATATTGGTCTCCCGCTGTCTTGTACATTCCTTGAGGGCAAACATATGTCACTCCCCCCCACCCCCATGTTTCTACAATGTGTTGCCCAGTACTGTCAGTATACGGATAACACGTAAAACTTTATTAACAAACGGAGATCTGAATTTTATCTCTTATACAGCACTCTCTCTGATTACTTGGAATAAAGAAATGAAACCTGTGTCTATCCTGTTTTTTTTTTTTTTTTCAACGTTTATTTATTTTTGGGACAGAGAGAGACAGAGCATGAACGGGGGAGGGGCAGAGAGAGAGGGAGACACAGAATCGGAAACAGGCTCCAGGCTCTGAGCCATCAGCCCAGAGCCCGACGCGGGGCTCGAACTCACGGACAGCGAGATCGTGACCTGGCTGAAGTCGGACGCTTAACCGACTGCGCCACCCAGGCGCCCCGTCTATCCTGTTTAGACACAGATTTCTTTTTACTGCTCCCTGACTGAATGCCTATAATCATTGCTTCCACTCCACACCACCCTCTCTGATCCATTCTCCATATAACAGCCAGACCAATCTTCTCAGAGCATAAATTAGAATATGGATTCAATCACTCCAGTGGTTTTGCACAAGCACTTAGAATTAAATTCAGACTCCCTTTCCTGGCCGTGGAGATATAATTTCCATTAAGAAGAATATTCTGTATAGGTCTCCAACCTCACTGACTCCCTCCTTCCCTTTTGTTCACTATACCTCAGCCTCTGCGGTCCTCAAACATGCAGCTAATTTTCTAAGTAGGCCACTTTACTGACCATCCTTTCAGTCTGTAACTCTGTGCTTCTAAAGCTTCATTTGGCAGGCTTCGCTCTACCGATACTTCCTCTGAATGTCTCCTGTTAGCCTGTGATTCAGAGTAGATGCCCAAGACACTCTCTTAGCGTTTTTTATTCTTAACAGCTCTTACAATTACCTGATATATTTGGGTTTATGGTTTTATTGTCTGGTTTCTAAAACTATGCAAATCCCATGAGACCTCACCTTATTATTTCCCACGATAATCCCTAGTGCCTGAAACAGTGCCTGGCATATAGTAGGCACTCAATACATGATTACCGAATGAATAAATCAATTCAGTTGGGCTTCACCTGCACATTCTAGCCAATTACACACACACACACACACACACACACACACACACACGTACATGTACATACACACACACACACAAAGTTGAAAATGTATATATATTTTTTCAGGTTTATTTGGAAATATCTTTATTTTTATATTCTAAGGTCAAGTCCAAAATAACACCTACAGGAATCATGGTTTAATTGTCTTTAAATCTATTCAGTTTGGCGTATGTCAGACACATAAGTTATGCTCACTATCTGTGGAACTCCAATATATGAAATACATGTAATCACTTACTCTCATATGTTCTCAGAAGCTATAGGTTTATACTTCTCCAAATGCAAACTCCAATTTAAGACTACATTTTACTACTGAAGTTTTTTTTTTCTAATTTGCCTTTTTTGGTTAAAAGAAGATGCATTCTGAGTTTAATTCTATGAAAGAGAAGTTAGATTCCAGGTTGACAGTAAGAATCTACTTAGCCTACCAGCTTCTGAACTGTAAAAGAACCTTGTAACATACATAACAACTCTGACCTCAGCATTGTTTTATAAAGAAAATATCCAATACTGATTTATTTCAATGATTTATTTACTCTTTCCTTCCTCTGTGGGCTTATTTGTATGATCAAAATTATTTTTTAAATAGCTTTAAAAATGTACTGTGGGCAAGACAGTACCTGCCTCAAAATTATTTTTTAAATAAAAAATAGTATTTTTTAAATACCTATCTCTTGAATAAAATCAATTTATGAAACTACTGTGAATACATACACACTTTTTCTTGCTTTGATTTGTTTTAATTATGATTTTGTAGTCTCATTTGGTACTGGTAAGATAAATGCGGTAACTATATTCTATACTTGGTACCTATTTTTCCTTTACAACCATGAAACTAATTAAGATGACTTGGTCACTTTGTCCGAAGACTCTCCTCACTTTGGCATTGCTATTTGCCTTTTACGGGCAGAATTAATTCCAGATTCTCCATTCCCAAAATTAATTCTCCTGTTTCCTCAATGATAAAATTGTCAAGGTGGCAAATTATTTTTTAATTTGCTTTTAGAAATTTGAGACTTCTAAGAAGTGTCCAAATAGATGAGGTTATTTATTCAAAACCTTTCCTTCCCTCTCTGCCTTCTGAAATCCGGTTTAGGAAAGCCTCAATCTTACCCAAGTCTGCCTGAGGCAGTGAGGGCAGCATGTCAGTTCTAAACAAGAATGCCTTGGTCCCAAGGAA
The DNA here is from genome assembly GCF_018350155.1 of Leopardus geoffroyi. Taxonomy (NCBI): domain Eukaryota; kingdom Metazoa; phylum Chordata; class Mammalia; order Carnivora; family Felidae; genus Leopardus; species Leopardus geoffroyi. The sequence continues at coordinate 49,814,555 of NC_059342.1, forward strand.
CAAAGACTTACCAAATAAGGTCAAGTCAGGGTACACTGAAAGGGTCCAGTGGACCAGCAGTGTGCACTCAGGATGTGTGGCAAGATGATTAACAGGAGATTCTCAGAAGCCAAGCACCTTGGTTCAAATTTTAATCCCACCCTAGCTGTGTACATCTGAGCAGCCTTTTTAATACAATCTCCAGAAATCTATAAAAACATACTCATTTTCTAAATCCCAAATTATAAAACTTTGTAGATTATGATCCTTAGTAGTACACAAAAATAATGTCTATGAAATACATGATTTTGAGGCTCTACGAAATTAAAGGGAAGATTTGATTTGTAGAATCCTATTCTAGACTATTAGAGAATCCTGGATGCCGTCCCCCCACCCAGCCCCCAGAAAACCCTGGACCCTACTTGAGAAACACTTTCCTTTAAAGAGTAATAAAGAAGAGTGGCTAAGGGCATAGATTCTGGGGTTAGATAAATATATCTAAATCCATGCTCTAGCAAAAATGACGTGCATGCATTTAGGCAAGATGTTCAATGGAGATAATAGAACCTACTTCCTAGATTATGAAGAATGAAAGAATTATGTTTAGCATAATGACCATCCTAAAGTGTTTATTGTTAATTCCATTATACACACATACACACTCATACACAGAACTTCCCACCTCTTGGAGGTCTATAATCCACCCAGCAGCCATCTTCTTGCCTCTCTACTTGTATGCCTTTTCCTCTTTTTGCATCAGCATTACTTCTTTTTATTTTATTTTATTTTTTAATTTTTTTTCAACGTTTATTTATTTTTGGGACAGAGAGAGACAGAGCATGAACGGGGGAGGGGCAGAGAGAGAGGGAGACGCAGAATCGGAAACAGGCTCCAGGCTCTGAGCCATCAGCCCAGAGCCCGACGCGGGGCTCGAACTCACGGACCGCGAGATCATGACCTGGCTGAAGTCGGACGCTTAACCGACTGCGCCACCCAGGCGCCCCATGCATCAGCATTACTTCTAAAGGACTGCAAAGTATCCAAGAATTAAGATTGGATTTGATATTTTGCCTTATATGACATTTAGAGTAACTTGATACGAACTTTAGAATAATGTTATCACAGTAGAAGATAGCTGTAAAAGTATCTCGAACATTCCATGGAGATGTAGAGAAAGGGGAACCCTTTGGCACTGTTGGTGGGAGTGCAAACTGGTACAGCCACTCTGGTAAACACTATGAAGTTTCCTCAAAAAATTAAAAATAAAACTAACCTATGGCCCAGCAATTGCACTATTAGGTATTTATCCAAAGGATACAAAAATGCTGATTTGAAGGGATACATGCACCCCAATGTTTATAGCAGCATTATCAAAAATAACCAAATTATGGAAAAATCACAAATGTCCATCAACTGATGAGTGGATTAAGAATTAAGATGTATATATTATGTAATATATACATACACCTATACATAATATATACGCACCAGGGAATATTACTTGGTCATCAAAAAGAATGAAATCTTGCCATGTACAACAACATGGATGGACCTAGAGCGTATTATGCTAAGTGAAATAAGTCATAGAAAGATAAATATATGATTTTACTCATATGTGGAATTTATTATACAAAATAGATGAATATAAGGTAAGGGAAGCAAAAAGAATATAAGAACAAACCATAAGAGACTCTTAAATACACATAACAAACTGACGGTTGCTGGCAGGGTGTTGTGTTGGGGGGAAGGGATAGATGGATGATGGGCATTAAGGAAGATACTTGTTGCAATGATCACTGGGTGTTATACACAAGTGATGAATCACTACATTCTATAACTAAATATATATATATGTGTGTGTGTATATATACATATATATATATACATACACATACATACACACACATATATATACACACATACACACACACGTATATAGATAGATATAGATATAGATATAGATTTACCAAAAATGTACCTAATACAATCCAAATCCTAGGGTTCTTCTGGGTCCAACATCCCCTGATGTCCATAAAATTCAATAGAGTTCACTTCACAAAGTTACTAGGGAGATCAAATCTCATAGTCATTATTTTCTGGTATTGAAAGACACATGAAAACTGACAACTTATTTAATAATAAAGCTTTTTCTGTTAAAGCAAATTCATCTTTCTCTAGTCTGCTTGATGTGCTCTTATCAAGCCTAAAAGTGTTTTCTTTTAAGCTCTCTGAATCTTTAATGTTCAAATTCTTGTTTTTTTGTATTTCACACTCAAGATAAATGTTTAAAAAAGCACACCTATAGCTAACATCCTCTTCCTAATACTCCTAAGACCCAATCACTTCATGCTAAGACTGGGGATACAAATTGGAGGGATATTGCTAGAGTTTCAGACGAAGATGAACAAATGCCCCCAGGGATTGCAAGTTTTAAGAGTTTTGAGAGTATGAATTATGAAGAAGATTAGTCTTGATTCAATATTTCTATCTTAGAAATGAGAAGATTAAGCAAGATCACACTGGTTCAATGATAGACCTTTTCAAATCTTTTAAGGCAGGAAACAGATGGAGTCCAATGAGTTTGTTGAGCTACTACAGAGAAAAAAATCATCAAAAGAAGTCGTTGACTAAAGTCAACAAAGGACCAGACCCTGGGCAATCGAGACTATTTTCTCTATAGGAAAGATTGCTGGATTCTGCTACCAAAGTAACCAAAACAGTTTCTTGCAATAGTTTAGGAGAAACAGATGATATATAAAGATTCCTGAATTTTAAAGGACAAATTTGAAAATGGGCAGACACGAAATAATTACCATGTGCAGAGTCAGGCACCAGGTACATCTTCATTCAGGATTCCATTAATGAGCACTTAACTCTGTTCCTAGCTCCTGCAGGCTAAGTAGAGAATACAACAATGATTCTGACAAAATTGCTAAGAAGCAAGCATTATGAGTTCATGTTAGTAAGTGAAGACATTGAACTTCGGAATGATCAAAGTGCCCACAATCACATGGTAAGTGAAAAAACAATCTCCAACTCTAAACTGGAGATTCCTGCCTATGCACAATGCTTGTCCAAATAGTATGTTGCAGTGACATATAAAGGAACAGCCTCCATCCCCATCTACCCCACTGGTTAAGAGTACAGATTCTGAAGTCAGATGGCCTGTGTTCAAATCCCACTAGTATCTGATAACCTTAAAGGATCTACATAATCCCTGAGTACCTCACTTGCTTCATCTATAAAATGGGAGTGATTACAGTATGTACTTCATATAGATGCTGGGAAGATTAAATTTGGTAATACTTGTGAAGTGCTCATAACAGTGCCTGGCATACCATGCACACTTGGTAAATGTCAAGTATCCTAATTTTATTTTGTTTTTGAGAGACAGAACGAATGAATGAGTGAATGAATGAATGAATGAATGAATATGGGGGAGGGGCAGAGAGAGAGAGAGAGAGAGAGAGAGAGAGAGAGAGAGAGAAAGAGAGAATCTAAGTCAGGGTCCACACTATCAGCACAGAGCCTAATCCAACACAGGGCTTGATCTCACAACCGACCCATCAGATCATGACCTGAGCCAACATCAAGAGTTGGACACTTAACTGACTGAGCTACCCAGGTGCCCCAAGTAATAGTCCTTTTAATACTTTGTTATATGTGTAGTGTCAGCAGTTTTGACACTGGGGCAAAATCTTAGAAAGTGGAGGAAGGCCCACCCAGCTTAAGAATGGTGCCACAGCAGTAACTTCCCATCATCAATCTTTTTACTCATCCTTTGCAAAACTGGCTCAATGGCTCAAGTAATTCAGAGGAATCTTTAATAGAACTACCTTTTTTTTTTTTTTTTTTAGAAATAAAGATCATTTCATCCAAGAGCTACCTTGTCTAAGTTCCCTAAAAACAACTTTTCATTTTTCAGTGGTCATTTGTTCTTATGAATAGGATATATTTTGCCTGTGGGTTGGAGATTTTGAAGAGGGAAATCTTGGAACATAGCAAGAGCTATAGACAAACAGGTTTTTGGGGATACCGGAGAGCTTTGGACACACAATTCAAGACAGGTGAAAGTAAGCTTAGGACAACCTGAGCTTAAATTTGCTCAGGACAACCCAGGCTATGCCTGATAAAGCATAATTATTACAGTAGCCCTCTGCCACTCTTATAAGTACTGTAATTGAATTATAGACATCTAATCCTCCCTTTCAACAAATACATTCTGAGACTCAGGTGAGAACCATGGCTATATCTACAGAGAAGGAGTGAGTAGGGTCCTCATCAGGGACACCATAAGAAAAAGACAATTGTTAAAAAAAAAAAAAAATCTGTTCCCTGCTTCAAAGAAATTTAGAATACAGGAAGAGAAGGGTATGTAACTATCACAAATGGTATTCTGACCACTACTACAATCAACATGAAGACAGCAATAAACAAATTTCCCACAAGTTAAGAAGCATCTTTTTTTGATGTGTATACAGATAGGCAATCTGGAGTTCACAGACATTCCATTGTCTACTCACTATATAACCTAAGAGGTCTTATAATTTCCATAAATTTTAACTATGAAAAAAGATACCAATTCCTGCCTTCCAGAACAGTTACAAGGGATTACATAAGCCAATCTAGGTAAAGGTCATTACAGAACACCTTGTACATAAAAGGCAATATATAAACTATAGCTTCTGCATATTATTATAATGACATCCTCATCACTATTATTAACAACACTATCTAGCATACCAAGTTATTCTAACTACTTTTATGCCTACTTTAATATGGAAAATGAGAATATTTTGTAAAATACAACATACATTAAAAAGGGTTTTTGCTTGGGGTGCCTTGCTAGCTCAGTTGGTAGAGCATGTGACTCTTGATCTTGGGATTTTAATTCGAGTCCCACAATGGGTGTAGAGATTACTTAAAAATAAAATCTTTAAAAATATTTATATGTATAAATATATATATAAATATTTATATATATAATTATATATATAATAGATATTTTTTAAAAATATTATATAGGGCGCCTGGGTGGCTCAGTTGGTTAAGCGTCCGACTTCAGCTCAGGTCACGATCTCGCGGTCCGTGAGTTCAAGCTCCGCATCGGGCTCTGGGCTGATGGCTCAGAGCCTGGAGCCTGCTTCCGATTCTGTGTCTCCCTCTCTCTCTGCCCCTCCCCCATTCATGCTCTGTCTCTCTCTGTCTCAAAAATAAATAAACATTAAAAAAATTTGTTTTAAATATTATATATAATATAGATATATATAGATGATGGGAAGTTATATATAATATATAATATATATTTTTAAAATATAAATTATATGTAATTTACATATATAAATATCAATAACTTGTGATATATACAATATATATTTTTTTCCTTAAGGCTACTTGTTAGGATTATGTCCTTCTGAAAGGTAATTTGTCAAAATATATCAAACTCTTTATACACATTTTTTGAAGAAGAATTTGCATTTATAGACATTTATCCTTAGGAAAAATCATTCCCATAGGATAGTCAATAGGGTATAGTAATTTGCGACCTAAACTCTGGAGCCCAACAGCCAAGAGTTAAATCCACTTAGTAGCCATGCTGAAGCCATGGTGAAGTTATAGAAAAACTCTATGCCTCGGTCATTTCCTTTTTAAAATGGGGACAATTATATTACCTATTTCATGGGACTACTGGGAGGACAAAATTATTAGAATAAAGAATAGTGTATGGGCTTTAATAACTGCTCAATGAGTATTGTTTTTATTTAATATAACCATTCATTTCAAAATTAATCATAATTAGAAACTAGCTTAAATACCTTACAACAAAAGAACTGACTCAATAACTTGTGATACACATGACATAGCTTTTTTCAATGTTGAAAAAAATTTAATGAAACAATATAATGTTTCAAAATATAAAGTATATGATAGTCCCTGTTTTTAAATAAAATGGTTTGAGTGTAAACATTTAGGAGTGGCTTTTTCCTTCTGGTAAAATTACACATGATTATTTATTCTTGCTTTGTCCATAGTTAAACATTTTTTAATCATGTGATTGACTTTTATAATCAGGAAAAGTTTACAGTTATAAATGAAGGAAACCAAAAAAAAAATGTTTTTGCTTATCTACAATCTTGTGGTCCTTTTTAATTGTTTCATACAGTATTCTAGTGTATAAAATTACCTTAAGTCCAGGTCAAATCTTTAATTCATAGTTTCTCAATTAGTTGAACACAAATTAATTTTATTTATGAAGAACCTTCTCTCTGAATTATATTTGGCATCTTATCAGTGATTCTACAGTTAACAAAACAGGTGCAGTATTAATGAGACCAAGCTAGAAACCAACCCCCCCCCCCCATGCAGAAATAAAAGTGTTTTGACATCATAAAGTGGATTGGCTGGGGCGCCTGGGTGGCGCAGTCGGTTAAGCGTCCGACTTCAGCCAGGTCACGATCTCGCGGTCCGTGAGTTCGAGCCCCGCATCGGGCTCTGGGCTGATGGCTCGGAGCCTGGAGCCTGCTTCCGATTCTGTGTGTCCCTCTCTCTCTGCCCCTCCCCCGTTCATGCTCTGTCTCTCTCTGTCCCAAAAATAAATAAAAACGTTGAAAAAAAAATTAAAAAAAAATAATAAAGTGGATTGGCTCTGTAACATTACATAGCCATGTAGTTTCAATTCTATTTAAGACAGAGAAACACGGTCTCGTCTACTAAGTGCAACAATTTGATAGAATTTGATAGAGAATAAAGCAATATGCTGTTGTTATTTCTGAGATACAGAACAATGGCATAAAATAAAGAACAAGACTCATCCCTAAATCCTAGCCAGATTTACTACACTTAATAGCCGATTTTCTACCCATGGAAAATGCACATTAGATTTATAAGGGCAGTTTAAACACAAATATAGAACTCTACAAACAAAGAATATGCACTTAATGGAAGCAAAATATGTTCTAGTAAGAACAGATCCTTCTAGTCAGAACAGGTCCATATAATCTTCTGCCGTAAACAGTCCCACTCTAACAGTCTAAATTCATTCTCGCCCACTTTCATAAGAAGGCAAAGAAGAAAACAAGAGCTTAAAGCATCCTCCAGAGAAATGGGTTATAGGTAAGTAGAGAAGTAACTGATTTGGGAGATGTTTTTATAATAGCTTCAGATTTTAGATGATGAGTCTGTTGCTATCTATCATACAATCATTCTAAGGAAACATGTATATACAAAATAATAAAACAACAACATACTCCAGTAATAAACGTCAACATACCACAGGCTGCAAAAACCATGGTAGATTTATATCCATCCATTCTTAATGTCATACCTACCATCTATTTAATGTCTTTTCAATGAGTGTGTTAGTAGTTGATAGGACAAAATTTACATGAAATTCTAGTTCTGTACTCTAAACAAAAATTCTACCCCTTTATCTCTTCCTGAACTTTCAGAGTTTCATGCAATGTGGCCCAGGTGCTTCCCCTTCCCATGACAAAGTAAGTTAGGTGATGGTCTCCTTACAGCTGAGGTTGCCCTGAAGTATACCTGGTGGAATAGAGCACTGTATCAAATAGAGGTTGTGCTGACGAGTTCTGCTCTGAAGGTAGGAAGGGAGATCAAAGCGCCCAACTCAGAAGACATTCTGTGGTTCAGAATTCTATCAACTCCTATCATTTTCTTTTAGTGACAACAACTAGGTCTGACCAACAGCATCCAACCACAGTGATGTATTCTGTTTTTAAAAATCGCACTGGTCTCTTTTATTCACTTAACAGTAAAGCCAAAGAACTGCAGTTATTAGAACTGAGGAAATCTTTCAGATCACTTAGTCCAAGATTATTTCACCTAACTCCCTCATTTTAAAGATGAGGAATTAAGAGGAATTTAAAAAACTTTCCTAGATCCATAGTCAGCAAGTTGAGGAGAGGCAAATATAAGATTTCTTACATTGTTTTAACATTTAACACTGAGTCTTGTCTCAACCATTGGATCCAAAGTTCTTTGAGGTTAGGCTGTAAAAAAAACAAAAACAAAAACAAAAACACAAAACCTTACTCAGACCACCCAGGAGTGTAGGAGACTATACTCAAAAGCATATATTCAATAATTTCAGTAAAGTTTGAATAAAAGAACTAATGCCTTCCTCTGATAAATAATGCCTTGTCTATGTATTATATAGTACATTCTACAATAGAATAGAATGCAAATAAAGAAACTCTAAATTTTAACACAAGGTTTCACAGAAGAAAAAGATCTCTAAAACTGTCCAACATCATTTTTGTCCTCAGTTTAGGATGATAATAGAAGAAATGTTTTCCACACATTAACAACTTTTGGTGGCCCTTTCTCTTTATAAATACATATAATTTTATGTTAGAGAACTGGTTCTAACTCTACACACAGTTTTTTCATATAAGAGATAAAAATATTCAGATACAGTTTGAGAAACCAAGTAGTTCCTAACTATGAAGAAAATTACCTACTATTTTTACCACATAACTTAAAGACTGTGTTCTAGTCAATGGCTTCCTCTACACAGAGGTATTCCATATAATGGAGCTTTCTTGGAAGTACTTAAATATCCATTTGTGACCAGACCATGATAAATCAAGAATCATCAATTATATACCATTTTCACTTTTGACTAGTCTGTTGATTTCTAGTCCAATGTTTTTCAACTAAAAAAATAAAAGATTTCTGAGCCCAAGTGTCCATCGACTGATGAACGGATAAAGAAAATATATTGTGTATGCAGTAGAATATTATTCAGCCATAAAATATGAAATATTGTCATGTGCAATGGATGGAGCTAAAGAGTATTATGGTAAGTGAAATAAGTCAGTCAGAGAAAGAAAAATACCATATCATTTCACTCATGTGGAATTTAAGAAACAAAGAAATGAGCAAAGGGGACAAGAGAGAGAGGCAAACCAAAAAGTATACTCTTAACTATAGAGAACTGATGGTTATCACAAGGGAGGTGGGGAGGGGGGATGGGTAAATATATGATGGGGATTAAGGAGTACAGATGCTGTGATGAGCACCAGCTGTTGTATGGAAGTGCTGAATTACTATATGGTATCCCTGAAACAATATTAAACTATATGCTAACTGAAATTTAAATAAAAACTCAAAAACAAAAAGATTTCTATAAATAGTTCTTACTGGATTCAAGCATGGATGAATGCCCCAGAAAAAAAAAAAAAAAAAGTCATCCTAGGAAGTTAAAACACATATAATCCAGAGTAAAAATGAAAAAAAAAATCACCACTGATATCCATGCGGAGGAATACAACATTCTTTACTAATCATTGACTCTAATGGGGCTCCACACTCATGATTTAATCAACTTCAAGCCCCTACTTATTTTAATTTTCCCCAGTATAGAAAAAATATGAAAAGAAAAGAGGTATGCAAAACTTATTTAATTAAAGAATTAATTTTGATGGTTATCCTATCTCATGAGAATATTCTAAAGTTTGGTTAAGAAACAATTACTTGGTCTCAAAAATCAAAAAATTTTCCAAATATTCCTATATAACATATACTAATACCTTTGTACTTTGTTCTCATTGAAATCATTAAATCTCACTCCTACAACTCGCTCTTCTTCCCATTATCAAACAATACGAGCCTCAAATTGAAAAGTTATCCTAGATGGTACTCTCTCATTCCTACCATCCTTCACTATGTCCAGTCACTAATGTTTACCAGTTCTCTATGAACTCTACAGACTGTTTTCCAATCAGACCTCTGGCCTATATTCCTGCCATTACTCGTCTAATTCAGACTCTCAATGCCTTTGTCCAACATGAATAGCAGTATTTCAAGTGTCTTCTCTCAGCCATAATCCCACGAACTCTTTCCCTTTCCTAAAATGCTTTCTTGATTGATTTATTCCTTGTGTGAAAAACCTTCCCAAAACTTACAACCCTTCTACCTCAGGGCAAATTTTAAACTCTTTAGAATGACCATCAAATTCTTCCATTCTTTGGCCACTGCCTCAAACACTGCTCTCATCCCTGGTCATACTCCACCCATCCCTTAAGATTAAGAATCTCGGGGCGCCTGGGTGGCGCAGTCGGTTAAGCGTCCGACTTCAGCCAGGTCACGATCTCGCGGTCCTTGAGTTCGAGCCCCGCGTCGGGCTCTGGGCTGATGGCTCAGAGCCTGGAGCCTGTTTCCGATTCTGCGTCTCCCTCTCTCTCTGCCCCTCCCCCGTTCATGCTCTGTCTCTCTCTGTCCCAAAAATAAATAAACCTTGAAAAAAAAAAAATTTATAAAAAAAAAAAAAGAATCTGTGTGTGGCTTTCTGTGCCTGTTTTTTCCTACTCTTCAGAATTAGAGGCAATCATCCCCTCCTTTAAGAATCCATAGTAACCCATAGTACTACAGACACAGCTACTCACAGCTCTTATCAAGCTTGTCACAGTGTATTGCAAATGACTGATTACATGTGTTCTCTAAAACAGGAGTGGCAAATGAGTTTTATTTCTGTTGTGTGCTAATTTTAATCAATGGTTAGAGATTGTTTGGAATCACTTTCAAGAAAGAATTGTTGAGAAGCTTACCTGACCTGCATCCATGCTGCATCTTCTATTGGGAAGCAAGAGAGAGAAGAATGGTATTTGGACCAGCTATTTGTCATCCCTGCCCTAGCCTGTGAATTCTACAAAGTAATGAAATGTGCTTTATTTATTCATTCTGAATGCCTAGCATAGTGCCTGCCACAAAAGTTTATTGAAAACACAAACATCAAGAAGTACACATCCTAATCTATAACTCCGCACACAGGAATCCAGACACCTTCTTTTCTGGTCTTTTAAAGGCAAATACATGTACCTGAGTGGAAATTCTCTGAATTGGTTAATGAGAGGAAATATTCACGTGTCATTACTGGCAGAACAACAAGGGACCCAGTAAGAGTGACAGCTGAGGCATTCCAAACACAACTTTTATTTCTAGTAGCTGTGTAAAATTTTCCTTGGATAATTATTTGACCCTTCCCAAGCTCCATTTCCTCATCAGGAACACAGGGATAATGAAACCCGCCTCACAAGGTTGCCATAGGGATTAGAAATAAAAAGCATCATTACATAGTGGGCCCTCTGTAAATGATAACTATTAGTATGTGCTATTTTGGTTCACAGCAAATTTCCATGGGGAGAAATATACTTTTTCAAACCCAAAGAGATAATTTCAGTCCTTTTTAAAAGACATTTTTTTTTTTGCTCAGTTATATAGGTTGCTTCGTTAGTAACATAGAATCCGTGCCTATCAATTGTATTTATTACAGCTTGATTTTGCCATTGCCCTAGCCCTGAGCTCATGTGGTTCAGCAGCCTCAAGAATGTTTATTATTATTACTTTAAAGAAGCAATGAATAATTGATAACAATGAAGCACTTTGCCTTTTGTGTGATGTTTTTCATCTATAGATTTTGAAGGGTTAAGGTTTTTAGCTCTTCTGTTTTTCTCATTCTGGCTTCTATTTACCAAACCCCAAAGGGATTCTAAAAAAAGAGTAAGACTTTTCCGGAATCATTCCATGGATTCTTTGAATTCTTATTTCATCAAGACTGCCCTTTTCACAATGTTTCTGGAGGTTGTGGCTGAAACACACGGGTCTATTTACACTGCCCATCAAGGAGTTTGGGGGATAAATGCTCACATGTAGAGGCTAGAGTCAAGAACTGATAGTGAGCAAGCATGCAGTTGAATCTAGTGTCATCCAGTCAATGACCATCATCTACTAGGTTCCTTATTTCAAATCTCATTAACTTGACTCTGTTCGGTCGGAGTTAACTGTCCTCCAATAAGGAAGCAAAAAGTTTAAAAGTTTAAGTCACAAGGTGATACAGCATATTATGGAAGAGAAGATAGTGCCCAGATTTAAATGCTAATTCCATAATTAACAATAAAACCGTCTACCACCATCAAGCGATGTCTTTATATATGATAGATACTTGTACAGATCCACAGGCTCTTGGGTGGCCGAGACTGAAACCAAGATTACTCCGATTTCAAAGCTGACATTTTCTATTACACTTAATTTCCTCTAAAAGTAGAGGAGTTTCAACATCTGGAAACCCTTGCCATACAGAGCCCAACTTTCTTATCCAAAGATCTCCCAGCTTTCCCTCAAAAGTGCTTCAGCCACTCCCAGGTTGCCTGCCAGGGCAGTGCCATCTGGATTCATCCTTTCCATAGGGATACTGAATGACCTACATGCCCCATTCCAGAAAACGCAGGCCAACCTTTTGTAGGTACTCTTCAACTTACGCAAATAACACCACCACCAGACACTCTGACATAGACAGAAGCTTATAATTAAGGATGCCACAGACCCAAAATTTGTATCACAATGAACGATTAGCTCAAAATCATTGTTATTGTGTAACCACTTCAGAACAAGATGAATCATAGCTTTACAAAAGTGTCGCCCTGTCTAGCTAATGAGTGTCTGCAACATTGGTATAATTTTTCTTATGGTTATCATTAATGACTTAAGAAGCATTTTGTTTGTCTGTAGTTTCCTATTCCATCCCCACTAAGCCACCAAAACAAATTCTATGGCAGTTCTGAGTTTATCCCCATCTTAAATATTAAGAGAATGCTGGTCTAGTACTGATTTGAACAGATACACCAAATACCTTGACTCCTCTTTAAAAAACAAAACAAAAAAAAAAAAAAACTGCTCTTCTAATAGAGATGATAAGCAAGGACAAATGACATCAAAATATTGCCACATGGATGGGCAGGTTATGGGAACAGCTTTTCTGCCCTGTTAAAAATGACCTCAAGAGCAAGAACTACCTATCAGAGACTATGAGTGAGAAATTATGTGCTTATGAGGTAATCAGTAGTAAGTTAAATAACTGTGCTCCTAATAGGAGCAGCTGCTTTGTGATTCAGCAATCTGAGAATCAATGAGCCTTGTGTGGAAATGTTCCATAAACAAGACCCAAAGTCTGAGTTAAAACTGTAAACAATATAATACAATTTTCCTAAAAGATGGACCACCTTTGCCAGCTTCCAGGCTTTCCGTGATACTCTTCAAGGAGCAGGACATCTTTTCTGCAAAACATGAGTTTTATTTATTCTCTTATCCTTTGAAAAATCCAGTTTAAAAGTGGACTTGCAGGGGAAGATTTTTTTTTAATTTTTTAAAGCATCACTTTCTACCTATTTCCTTGGACACATGGAAGGTGTTTAGGACTCTAACAATAACAACAAAAAGCGTTTTCTATTTTATAGGTCCACAAGGTTTTGGGGAAGGAAAAATTTCTTGTAAAGATTTCAGACTTGCTGGTATTAATATTTCCCCTAAAACAAACACCTCTACAAAGTTCACATCCTGAGATGTTCTCAAAGGGCAAAAACCATATACCAAAGTGACCACAACATTGTCAGTCAGTCATTCCTAAATCCATGCACCTTTTTTTCCATTATATAAAAAGACACAATTTAGTGCATGTGTGTGCGCATGCACGTAGGTGGGTGCACGTGTGTGTGTGTGTGTGTGTGTGTGTGTGTGTGTGTGTGGTGGAGCAAAGTGAGAATCAAATCATGAAATAAAATGATATCCTTCTGTTCATTTCCAAATTTCATAGAACATCCACTGCTCCTAAAATCAAAGTCAAGCAGAAAGCTATTTTGCTATCTCTAATGCCCACAGCATGGAGTAAGATTTGCAGGCCCACAAGGAACGAGCCTAACATCTGCCTTACTAAGCCATGCCATGATGTTTTAGCATGCTGATTACTAAGATATATTTCATCAAAGTTTATCCACATTAAAAATAAAAATTAGGTGGGCTGTGCAAGAAAATACATTATATTATAGCTTCAAGTAGTTATCAAATGCTTCTTTCCATCATAGTCATGAATCTGGTTTAACATTCTTTCCATCATTATCATGAATCTCGTTCATACACAGTCAAGTATTTGAGAATCATGCAGTTAAGGCAAGGCCCACAAAAACCAGTATTCCCAACACACAAGTTACCTGAAGAAAGGACAAGAGCCTCATAAATTCTGGCTGCCATTTGCAGGGTTCAGGATAAAAGTACAAATGGAGGCCAGCACAACACTTACTAAATATTTAAAACTTACAAATTAAATATTTTAACTATTCCTAATTCTAGTATTCTGGGTCCATAGAGTTGCCAGCATGCAGCTCTGATAAAAGAACTGAAATATTCCAAGTTACCCCTGAACTGGTATGGTCCAAGAGAACTTATTAGAATGATGGAAATGATCCTTCTGTCATCTGGTACACTAGCCACATGTAGTGACAGAGCACTTGAAATGTGGCCAGTGCAACTGACGAACTAAGTTTTAATGTTATTTAATTGTAATTAATTTTAATAGCCACCTGTGGTTATTGGCCATCATATCAGACCGCCAGATAGACCTAAGATAACGTTCCTCAGCGGTCATATGCAGCGATTGCCAATATTGTGATAATTCATGAGAATCTCTGGAAACATGCATCAGAGTAAGATAAGCAAGAAAATGGACATCTATATTTCTGGGAATAAAATTACTTCATTATGCAAGATCTTTCACATTCATGCTAACAGAAGATGGGACACTTAAATGGATTTGTCTTTTATCTCTCAAAGTTCCTCCATTGCTCAAATCCTTCTCATTCTTTGAAGCAGTGCCCATCTGCGCCAGCAGCCCAGTCCACAAACATCCACTATGTTTACATTTAGTTACCTTTTATTTCAAAGACACAAGGGAAAAGATGGGAAGAAATTCTACCCGGTTTAGCTTGTGCTAAACAGGAAATTGAAGGCTTGAAATTATAGGTTTCTCTATGCCAACTGAGAGCTGGATCCAAAGTGACAGAGTTACCTGTAAATCCCTCAATAAATGTATTCGTGTGAGTATTTGTGTGTACGAGAGAGAGACAGAGACAGAGACAAACACACAGAGACAGATACACAGAGGCACAGACAGATATAAAGGGCCTTTTTAAACTGTGGGGACTTGGGTAGGGACCCTTCTGCCTAACAAGTACTGCACTGGCCTCATGTAAAAAGCAATTAGAAATTTTAGTTTAATGGTTATATGTTGTATAACATTAGCCTAAGATGACATTTTTACTTAGAACCAAATGGGAAAATGTATCTTACAGACAAGTGGCAATATAACCAAAGTCAAAGGCAGCAAAAACAACAAGTAGATACTAATTTTCACTTCCCTTTTCCCCACAAATAATGACATATACATTATTATGGCTGGTGCTCTCAATATAATTTTCTGGATGCATGTGAGCATGATTTTTAAAGCAAATAACAAAGTGTAAAGGCAAACCAACAAAAAGAGAAGCATATGAAAAGAAAATGGAACCATCACTCAAAAACTTACAAGGTCAAGAAACCGTAGGATCAAATATCCTCCTAAAGCCTAGAATCCATTCACCAGGTTCTATTTACCAGGGCCAGACTATGTTGTAGACAGGTGATGGCTTTCACCAGTTTTGCTAGACATGAATAAAACCAAGTGTCCCCATTCTGTCCTTTTATTATGCTCATGTCTAGAATTCTCATAGTGTGAGGCAAGCTGAAGCAAGTCTAATCTATTGTTGGTAGCCCCCAAAGTTGCCTCATCCCTGGCCCAGAATATTCCTGATCTCCACCCAGAGAGGAAGAGCAAGAGGAGAGAAGCCACTGCTATCCTTTGTTAAGGGAAGCTGACCATGCATTTTTTGAAAGGGAGCCATGCATATAGAAGAAAGTTGCATCTGAATCATGCAGACTTGTGTTTCCAAAGGGCTCTGTTTCTGAGTTCAGTCCTCCTAAGACTCCTCATTAGGTGCAGGCCAACTAAAAACTCACTAAGAGGACCTACAAGGCCCTTCATCACGTGGTCCCTGCTGCACTCTACCAGTTCATCTCTCATCCAACCATACCATTTATTACTTCATTCATTCAGATACACAATTCTCTCTCTCCCTCTGTGACTCCCCTTGAATCAAGGCCTTTTGCCTCTGATGTTCCTTTAACCTAGTATAGTAACTCCCGCTACTTTCCACATCTCCCTCTCCCTTCTCTCTGACCTCCACTTCTCCCCCTCCAAGTTGGATTCAGTTTCTTTGATGTGCTCTCTTAGTACCCAAAATTTTACCCACTGAAGCAGTTATCGCTCTGACATAATTCCATGCTTGTATGCCTCTATTCATCCACTAGGCTAGAAGTTCTAGTATAGTAGAAACCATATCTATCTTATTCATCATTCTATACCCAAAGCCAGCATAATCTGTGGAACATAATAGTAGGCGCTCACCTTTATTATGCACATTCCCTGTGGCAAACAACCTATTAACTCTTACCTTCACTAACCCTGTAATGTAGGCACTCTTTTCTTCCGCATTTTACACATGTGAAAACCTGACCACAGAAAAGTTAAGAATCACGTAACTCATGAATGGCAGAACAAGAATTTAAACCCAGGTATTTGGATTCTATTCTTAAGTTACTATGCTGTGCAGTTTCTTAACATAATAGGTGTTTAGTAAATACTTTATTATGTAAATAACCATATTATGTAAATCGTCAGTAAATAAATGAAGGATGGAGAAGAGAAAGCCTCTAAGTAAATGATGTGTTAGCATATTTCTGACACATATCACATCCTTTCAGCACTCCAAGGCTTAAGCCTTACTCCTCTTCTGATTCAATTTCAAGAATCGCAAATAAGGAAATATTTTAACTTGGGGTCATTCACTGAGATCTCTGGAATGCTGTGGGGGTGAGGGGGGAAGTAGTCTATTAGCCCTGAGACTGCTATCCTTAGAGAGGCCTGCTAATAAACTTGGCCCTTGGCTGGCATCTGAAAACTTGACTGGTATGTAATTCCTTACTCTGATATAAAATTTCTTTTAAATAATAAGAGCTCACTGTGCCTAAACTGATTGTGTCAACCATGTGGTTCACACTGAACATCTACTGCCTTTCTGGAAGTCTGGAATTTTGGTGCATGCTAGTCAGAGTGTGTGTGTGACCGGTCCCCCCAAAATATTGGGTGCTGAGTCTTTAATGAGCTTCCCTGGTAGACAGTACCATCACAACTCATTGCTGGAAGAATTAAATCCATCTATTGTGACTCCACTGGGAGAAGATCCCGGAGAGCTTGCACATGGCTTCCTCCAGACTTAGCCCATGCACCATTTTCTTTTGCTCATCTTGATGATCTTGCTTTCCATCCTTTCATTGAAATAAATCTTAGCCATGTGTGCAACTCTAAGTTGAGTCTTGTGAGTCCTTTTAGCAAATCACTGAACACAGAAGTGGCCAACACAAATCTCTTTCTGAGGGAGGCATGAAAGCAGGACCAAAAATGTAGGGTGACCTAGATCTCCAAGCATATTTGCTATAAAGCATAATAATTTTGCTGGTTTTAACCAGAACAATTCCCCCACTGGAATAAACAGAAGGACTGAATTTAGACATAAAACCTTTTTATTTCAGTCTCATTTCTGTCAATAATAAGGCACATGATGGTGTGCAAATAACTACACATCTCAGAGCTCCGTCTCCTTATCTGGAATATGAGAACAATGCTTATTTCTCAGATCATTGTGAAGTTTAGCTGGAACAGCATATGGAAATGAGCCTAGGTCTGTACCTAGCATGAATAATTACTCAATAACTACACAACTTTCAATTTTAGAACGCTGAAACATTTCTACTCAAAGTATACCTATGCAAGGACACAAGAATTCATTTCATTTGTTAAGATATGACATACCTCTGTAAGGTTAATGAAACACACTAACTCAACCACATTGCTATTAAAAAAATTTATGCGCGCGCGCGCACACACACACACACACACAGAAATATAGAGCTTTTTCCCCCCTGCCAGTCCATATATTTTAAAACCAAATAACAACAAACCTGGAAGCTTTTGTTCAGGTGCCAGCTACATGGCTCTCACAAAATGAGACTTTAGCATTTTATTAATCATAAGACAGCACTAAATTTACTTCCCTTCTGACAGTTTTAAACATGCAGTCAAATGGTGAGTTAATTAAGTGACAGTGTCCACGTTACTCAGGAAGATGAAGCAATAAATGGCTTCTGTGGCAGATTAAATGTCAGACTAAAATTGAGGTGTCTTTGATAAACCACTGGAGAGGTCACTGGCTCCTCTCTGAGCCCTGGAATCTGGACTGCAGTCCCAGAGACCACCAACACCTACAGATCCAGCAACTACTGGTTCAATTGTCAAGGTGTGGTATACCCCAGTTGACAAGACAGAGGTGGTAATTTTCCACCAGGCTGAATACCTTAAATTTTGATGACCACCTGACTTTGAAATGAATAATGTCATAAATGTTCCTCTTTTGACAAATGAGAGGGTTTGGATGAGAGGGGTCATTTTTCAGATTAATATAGGATTTGGGGGACACATCTCAGATCCTTCAGAAAATCAAGTGGGGACTGAGCAATGAGACTCTATGTTGTCCACAGACCCTGAGCTCTACTAGTGGCTCTAGTTACATCTCATTTAAACAGCTCTTTCCTCAAAAAGGAAGGAAGGAAAGAACAAAGAGAAGTAGGACAAGATGATCTACTATTTTCATCTGTTCAATCCCAACTTCCTATGACTTAAAAAACTAAAGCCTTTCTTCCCATTCTGCCCTGATAATCTTTAATACTTCAGATCTAACACCTTCCTTAAGGAGACAGCAATCCGTTCTTAACATAATTGCAATTGGCCCTGGGGAAAAAGAACACTGATGAGGACAAAGAAGAGATGGGTGCCAATACATTGTTTCTGCCATTATTCAAGTACTTAGAGGGTATGTTTCATGTATTCTTTTTCAGCAACCTGCAAATCTCCCTAATTTACTCATTCTTTACAACTTTAAACAGTATTTTTTTTACTTTGGTTTCACAAACGAGTAAACTGTGAGATTAGAACATTTAACAAATATGCCAAAGGTCACATAGATAGTAAGTAGTAAAATAGATTTACATTGAAGGATGTTCTCACTAGACAACCTGAGTTACTTCTACAAAAAAAAAAAAAAAAAAAAAAAAAAAAAAACAGTAAGAAGAAAGCTTAAGGCAGCCTTCCTTTACTTTGAAGTGCCAGTGTCTACAAAGGTATGACATACGTGTTTGTATGAATTCATAGAAAAGAGTTTGAATACTAAAAATATGAATAGTGGTTACCTCTGGGGAAAGGAATGGAGAGAGGAAGATAACAAAAGTAGGTCTACACGGTCTCTGGGAGGTCTACATTGTCCCAGGGAGCTCTCTGGGACCTCTTTTCTAAGGTCACTAATCCCACTCCTGAGGGTTCCACTCTCGTGAGCCAATTACCTCCCAAGAGTCCCACAACCAAATACTATCACATTAGGTGTCATATTTCAATATATAAGTTTCAGGGAGATGCAAATGTTCAGTCTATAGCATATATTTCATTCTATATGCTTTTATGTGACTTGAATATTTTGTTCCATTCATGTGTTAATCTGTTACTCTTTTAATTTAAGGAATAAAGAGAAAATGAAATTCTCTTTATAAGAACACACTCTTGCATCAGTCTAACCAGAGGATTATCAAATCGCTTTAAAAACAAATTCCCTCAACAATAGGTTACAAGGCTCTGATTCTCACATTCAACTTTATTACTAATCTGCTTAGCCAAATCCTGCCCTAAAGTGTTATCGGTGAATGTGGATTACAGATGGGTGGAATCTACTATTTTCATTCAGAAATATTAAGCATCGACAACTCTGCCCCCTTTAGATGCTCAACCTAGGAGGTGTGAGTTGTTCGGTGCTTACTAGGCCACCTACGAGTATTTCTGCAATGACAGTTCTGTCCCTATATGTAGGAATTATATCAAAGCATAGCCTCCTGCCACAGTACCCTCTAGAAACAGGCATTCTTTCAAAGGGAAATCTTCCAGCCCTTCATCACAATTGGAACTCAAAAATGAGAAATTTCTCATTTAAAAACTATGGTTTTAAAACAAAAACAGGATTATCTCGTTACCATACTAGCAATTCCGTGTGTGTATGTGAGTGTGTGTATAGATAGATGTGTATGTGCATAATGCATTAATCAAATTTGTTCTTCACACTTTAATTCAGATGTGCTCTCTCATCTAATATTTACAATAGCCTTGTATTGTTTTACTCAGTGAAAAAAATACAATTTATTGTAATTGATTATTTTGCTGAAAATTACTGCCTCAAGAAATAGAACTGAAACTTGAATCTAATTCCCTGGGCTCAGAATTCTATACCATATAACCCAACAATAAACTAAAGAGATTTCAGATGAGAGAGAGAGGCATTAAAAGCCATGAAGTCTTCAAAGCCCCCTGAAGTTAAAATCCGGATCCACTGATAATTCCCATTATCAAGAAACTGACCTTATAAAAACAAGTAATAATCAGATTGTAGTTACCTTAGTTAATTGTAGTATCAAGCAACTAGAGTGAAAACCTGGTTTTTAAAGAGGAATTTGTAAATTTTGCCCCCTTAGCAATGAATTCAACTCCACATATGTCATGATGATGGTGATAATTATTTTTTTGTAACTCACCTCTTTGCCTAATTATAGGATTTCAAAGCTGGCACAGAATTAAATATATTTACTTATTCATGCATCCTACATTTAGTGATAATTAATAACTGTTTTATAATAACTATTAATTATTATCTACATTTTACAATAATTAAGATAAAACAGCTTAGCTCAGGATAATGTCTACATTTCAAATTTTAACAAAATATCAACACATAAAAGTTGAAGGCAAATATCAGACAAAATTTCCAAATAACTAAAAACAAAAAAAAAAATGCCTAAAAGAAGAAATAGTTGGGGAAAGGGCTTGAATGTGTGACTGGCACATCAGGGAAGTGCTGGGGTTTTTAGTGTCTTGTAGATATACTTATTTTTCTAAATATAAGCATATCTTACTTCAATTAAAAAAATAGATTTGAAAAAACCTTCTTGGACACCAAATTTTGAATTTCACATTATAGCCACTAATGCCCTATCTCCTTTGGAGAGGGCTGATGGTCTGTAACTGATCCCTTTTAGTATGGTCACATTTTCCTGGTTCTTTATCTAGTAATTTTGGTTTGTATCATGGCTTATTTTAATGTACGTATTAGTGGTGTAATTTATTTGAAAGTAGAAAATATGGTCTAAATGGTCAAAATGCCAGGACAACAGATTAAAGCCTGGGCAAATCAGAACATGTGATTAAGCTAACGACAGAGCAAGTGGAAGATTTCTACCAATTGAGGCTCCGGAAATCATATTCCACTTATTAGTCAAACTAGCCCTGCAGAGGGGAGAGTTAAAAGGATTCATCTTTGAATCTGTTTCATTCACTCCTCCTTCTAACTCGTGACCCTAACCCAGCACTATCCAACCAGAATTATAGTCACTCAAGCCAGTAATGTAAGCAATTTAATTTAAGGGGATTCTGTCTCTGCTCGCTCTGAAAGAATGGTTACCCACATCCACTGCAGACAGAGAAAAGAGAGCCAAAACTGACCCTTCTACACGACGCAAGTCAGCCCGCATTGAGATGGGAGGTCACTGCCAGCACTGCGCAGGTGACCTTGATACCCTGAACAAAAGACCAGTGGCAGGTGCAAGAGTGAGAATTGCCCACTAACCACACAGCTGAGTGCCAGACAGGCAGAGAGATGTGTAACACACAAGTGAGAATGCCAGTGGGCAGGAAACAAGATCAGCCTCTCCAACCAAAGAGGAGTCATCACCCTGGCACATCCACCCAAAGAAAGAACGCATGGAAGAAAATATTGAAACCGGTCAAGTGGACATGCCAGGGATTGGATATCCAGATAGCTGTACAAAGTAGGGGTAAGCAGTCACCATGGTCTCAATGCTCTGCCAACTCAAAGTGAGGCTGGGAAATGGGAACATTTCAAGCCAGAGTCAGACAAATGGCAAAAAGGAAACACCAGGAAAATCAAACCCGATAGAGAAATCCTAACGAAAGATTAAAGAAGATCGGAACAAGCAACTATGTCAATACCAAATAAACAAAACTCACAAACTTGTGGAACATGTTCAGATGGAAATAATCATAGGACTGGTGTCAACGGCTGATTCCAGGTTCATAATTGGGAAAGGAAAAGGAGTAGGTACCAGGGTATACAGATGAGGAAAGAGTTCAGACCCACGGAATAAACAACAAAAAAAAAAGATAGCACATCACATTGGTTTTTTTTCATAATTATTTTTACAGCATGATAGCAGGACCTGTGGAACACAATAAAACAGTTTGCTTTCACTATACTTGCATCATTTGTTTTTACACTCATCAGCATTGAGAAATGACCAGGGTTTCCATGGTCTCTCATCGCAATAGCAAATGATACATACAATGATTGAAAAGCAAGAAAACAGGCCCCAAACAATGTCTAAGCCCCACATCACCAAACCAAGACTTACAGGGTCACCCCTCCCAGAAATTAAATCTTAAACTAGTCAGACAGGAATGGCCTGGGCAGCACTAATTAGGTAACCTTCCAGATGAACCACTGCAATAACCAACACACTTTCTGCCTAGTGTAACCTCCTTGTTCACTCTCCCTTCAGGCTGTTAGACTGGATACTGCTCCATTGGAATAAAGTTTTTGATAAGCAAACTCCTAAAATTTTAATAGGATTCAGTTTATCTTTAAAATCATCGGGGCGCCTGGGTGGCGCAGTCGGTTAAGCATCCGACTTCAGCCAGGTCACGATCTCGCGGTCGGTGAGTTCGAGCCCCGCGTCAGGCTCTGGGCTGATGGCTCGGAGCCTGGAGCCTGTTTCTGATTCTGTGTCTCCCTCTCTCTCTGCCCCTCCCCCGTTCATGCTCTGTCTCTCTCTGTCCCAAAAATAAATAAAAGTTGAAAAAAAAAATTTTTTAATCATAAATTGGAAAAGCAACACCCTAGAAACTAAATGAATGAGGAGACAAGAATGAAAGCTTAGAAGTCTTCAATGTAGGACCACAGACAACTTGTCTCTTTTTTATTCAAAAAGCACGTATAAGTAAATCTAAGTGTATATTCCTGACAAAACTTGCTCAACATTTCTCAGTAAAAATGCCAAACAAAGGCTAAATACCTGCCTGGAAATTAAATGGTAGTCAAACTAAAAATCACCTAAGTCTAAGCCCCAACTTAGCTTCAATCAACATTCAGCAGAGCAAATACACAGAGCTCATAAACAGCTTCATATCAAGCTAAAAAAAAATAAAAATAAAAAGTCACCATGCAAAACTCAAGTGAATTCAACATAAAAGAGCAAACAAATACAATTAAATAACCACCGTCCTCAGGGGGTCTTTTTCATCCTTAGTAACTAAATAAAATGAATTGATTCCTCTATTCAATGTACTATGGTATGGTCTACATTCTCTTGGAGCGTCTGAGGACTTGAGGGGAGGGTGGGGCTCATCGTTCTCATAGAAATAGCATTTCTCTATTCACCAAGTTCTCAGTACTTTCTCATGGTCCCTGTTCTCGTGTCCATTTTATTCTTTCTGAACCATTGTTATTTACACTTGGCTACTGTCCCCCCCTCTTCAACCAAAGCATCACCGCTATCACATCATCATGCACACAGTGGACTTGTACTGAAGGTAGGGTGACTGTACTAAGCACAGAATGGCAACCTCCCCGCAAGTCACCATTTGATAACATGACCTTAATACTCTTTGACCAGAATCACTACCAGATTATGGCTTCAGGGTTATACTTGAACCCCAGCCTATTACCAGGTTGTAGACCCATCTTTGCAGACTTATGCTCTCTTTTCCACGTATCAAGGGCTAATAAGCCTCTGTCTCCTCTTCACAGGAATGACTCAAAATCATGTTTCTTTATTACCTATGACAATTTAGCTTTCAAGCTTTTTCTCACATTAACTTCCAGATGTACCTTTACATACATCCCTCCCCCAAAAAACCTTATGGTGTTTGGCTAAATAAAACGGTTGCCTAGGACAAATCATACTACAGCTAAGATCAAACAGAACCTCAAACTTCGGTTTTCTTAACCTTGGGCCAAATAAATGTCTTATTCAGAGTTCCCTTAATCACCAACTGGAAATCTTATTTTAAATAATAGTAAGTTTCCATTTTCTGAAAAGAGGAACTCCTGGGGTTAGTTTAGAAAACCTTTGAATGCCCAAGAAATTTTTCCTGACTATAGAGTACATTAGAATCAGGATAAAAAGAGGTCTTCAGTTTTGCTTGCTGTCGGTATTTTGGGGGAATCAAAGTGGTAGAGATACAGAATATAGAGTAAGAGAAAAACTGCAAAAAAGAAAAAAGCCCAAAATATTGAGGAATTTGGTGATAGGAGACAGAATTATTGCAAGATTCTGAGTAAGTACGTAGAATTGTGTTGGAAAAAAAACTGCATTGAGAGGATGCACCAATAAAAAGCCATTTGGGTGGATGATTTCCGGAGTGGCAAAGGGGAGCAAGCTAGGGTCATTTGCAAGGACTTTCGCCTCATTGACTTTTGCTTCCTCCAGGGTCCTCTTTGGCTGATCTGTCATCTATGGTTCAGTAGGAGAGGAGTTATTTTCACTTTCTCCCTTTTCGCCTCATGGCTCTTGGCTCTTTAGGATGGTGTTCAGCTCAGACAACAGCTGGCTACTGTCACTTTTGTGTAGGGTTATGAAATACAGTACTTCAGTGTTTATTTCAGATGCTTTTTGAGAACACTTCTGTTTGGCTTCCACCTCTGACTGTCTGGGCCTCTGAGTTTACTCATTATGAAAAAAAAAATGGAAAGGAAAAGACAAGAGGCTCTATGAGACAACAGGAATACTCTTCAAAAGGCAGTTGGTCATATTTAGGGGAAAGAAATTCAGAGTGTCTAATGCAGAGGCTAAAGCAATCCACACCATTCCTGCTGGTTGTCTGGGGTCTGATGAGGACGTCTGAGATCATGTCAATCTTTTTCTGAAGCTTGAGCCCCTCCATCTCCCCAGTCTGTGTCTCACTTGCTCACTTGCTTTCCTTCAAGAATTTTCAATGGTTCTACTACTGGCCTCTTCTTTGGCTGGCTCTTTCATCCAGGGAGCCTAGATGCTCTACCTTTAGGAGTCCTTCAAAACAATCTCTTCTTCCTCTAGAATTCTATTGTTTCTCCATCCTTACAGGAACCTTAAGTGATAGTAAAAGCTCAAGATTTGAGCCAGACATATGGGGATTCAAATCCTAACTCTTGCCACAAACTATGAGCAGGGGACCTCTATGTGCATTTGCTGAGCCTCAATTTCTTCATATTAAAATCTCCTGTGCCTATCAGCCCTTTTCATGCTGGCACAGCCAGAAACAAAGCCATGCAAAAGCACATGTTGTAAGGAAAAACAAAGCAAAATTAGTTGAGAGTCATTGACCACCCTCCATATGTAGGTCTATGCTAGCAATATGTGGAGTCAAGATTTTCTGTGATTCCCACTTACAATAGCATGGATACCTCAGAATTTTCAGAGCCTCTCCCACAGCAGAGGATCAATAAAGACATCAGAAACTGAGCAATTTAGAACAAACCCAGAGAGCACATCATATCAGAGAGCACTGAGTTCAATTCCTAATTCAGCCACATGCTGGTTGGGTGATTTAAGGAGGTTGCTTGTCCCCTCTGACCCCTCTTCTTCCCCTATAAAACAATACGGATAATGTCCATCTCTTGAAGAAGTTATAAAAATTAAATAGAATTATATACATGTATAATTCCAAAATAAGCATTCAATACCTATTGGTTTCCTGACATCAACCAACTATCATTTCATGAGGATTCCTGGCCAAGAAGGTGGTCTTAGAACTCATCTTAGGGGGACAAACTGAGCATCTTGTAAGCAACTTACAGTTAAGCCTCCATACACCACATTTTAGATCATAATTTACACCAAGCTGCTTTTCTGTCAAGGAAATAACCCAAAGTGCTCAGAAAAAAAAAATGTACAAAAGGAATCCCAGCATAGACAGAGCCTGTCCAACCATGAACTCTTTCCTTATCCCAAGGCTGAAAGCGTACGTCAAAGGATCAAGATCATTACTGACTGGTACAGCAATGGACAAATTTGTCTAATACCTTGGTCAGAATGCCTACAACTCTCTCTGTGCATTCTGCCTTTATTTTCTCCAATTTCTTCCTTGGGTGTCAGAGACAGGTAAAAGGAAAAAGTTTTTTTTTTTCTTTTAATAATTTTCACACACACACACACACAAAGGCATCTGTAGTCAAAGCTACACAAGTTGAACTGAAAGAAAGAAATTATTTCCTGGTGTCCTTTCTGCTCCTTGCAGAGGACAGTTTTCCAAACCTTGGGACTCAGCCAGAGCTCTTGCTGTTCAGCAAACCCACACTGCCCTCTGTTGGTAAAGAAGCTCACATGCACTCTGCAGACAAGACCGGCCTAAGGATTAACGGCAGCACTTTATTAAAGTAAAACTGGTGGAAAATTGTAAGTTTCCTGTCTGAAACTTACAGAGGCCCATCCCTCCTCGTCAGAACAAAAGCAAGGAAATGAACAAGTGCCCTGCTCAAAGTCTAATGCTGCACAGTCTCTTGCAGATACAATCCTTGTGGGAGATTTTTTAAGGAAACAAAAGATGGCACATTTTGTTCAAACAAAAAGTCTTTAGCTTAAACCGGTATTGTTTGTAGTCTTAACCCTTACAGGGATTGCCAAAAGCCACCCAGGCAGCTGCCCGGCTCCACTTCCTCTAGGGCTGAAAAGGGTCACTTCCTCCTTGCCAAGGGGCCAAGCACACTCTGTTCAGCTGTTGGCGTTTAGGGACTGCAAGGCCTCTGAATAAAGTGTACAATCAAAGGGGGAAAAACTGTACAAGCAAGGAACAGCAAGGTTTACCTTTGCCATAATGTCATTGAGTGCCTTAAAGATTACAATTTCCAAATGAGAGCATTTAATTCCTAACAGCACTTTCAAGCAAACCTAAGCGGACTCAAGAGGTTCATTTCCAACCCCAGCCTCTAGCAACACCAAGCAGCAAGTGGAAACACGTTTTCAAACACAAAGAAACAAACTGGGAAGCATTTCACCAACTAGTAAAGGGACAATATTCACATATAATGACTGAAGGCATTCGGTAAACAAAGATAAAATTAATTAGAACACATACAGATATTATTCAGATCCTCAAAGAAGCAGGCATGGAATGTTCAAGGGAAATATAAAAGAGTCTCTCCAGAGATTGCATTTTCAGCTATGTTAAAATCCTTCGTGAGCAATCTGACTGCAGTCATACAGTCAATTTTAAAATAAACTCACAGCATGCTTTTTATTATACTGTATATGTAATGGTACCGTGGATGGCTTCTCAGTTTGTTCAAGTGCTTTGACTCCAGGAACAGCAAGCCAGACTTCTAAATTAGACAGCCTTCAAAAATGTGATGCATTTGTAGCCACTGACTTAGAGTACTTTTCAGTAATTCCAAACAAAATAAATCCACTGGAAAGTCTTAGTTTACAACTGGAATTTTGAATATATTTACCATATATATATATATATATATATACACACACACACACACATATATATATATATATATATATATATATATATGTAATCCGATAATATATCTTATGAACAATTTGACCAATTTCAAAGCCATGTTCCTGGAACTCAGTGCTATTACCAAAACCACAGCAGAAACTCAGCGGTATCTGAAGTAAAGAGAATAGACAGAGGAGCTTGGTTTTGACCTCATGTGGGGACACTCAGTGCCAGTTCTTCAAGAGTCTTATTAGCCTGTGAACTTGACTCCAGAAATCTTTCTTTTAGAGATTAATTTTGGCACAATTCCATCTATAATATGAGGGAGGAGGGGTTGCATCCATGCATCGTATTACCTCCAGAGAGACACTTTCTCCAACAAAGCTTAGAAATCTATAGTTGTAGCAGTCTTACTCACCAGGTCTTGCCTTATTTTTCCTTCCCAGGCAGTTTCTGAAAAATCTCTCGATAGTTCATCCATAGTGTCAAACGGAACGTGGGTTCTCTCTAGTGAGAGTACCCCTGTCTCTCTAGACACAGCACCCCTGCTCCCCTGTGAGCAGGCATTTTCAGGGTCTGTTTCCACCATGGCTTCCTTTACCTCAGAAATAGGCCACCTGAGAAAGATTTCGTCTTGTTCTAAATAATTAACCAATCCTGAGCCAACCTGAGACCACATATAGGAGGTGCCTCTTGAGCACGTGAAACCAGTAAAATCTAAGTGTAGTCCCTCCACCTGTATCCTTGGCCCTGAATACAAAAAGGCTGACTCCCCCGGCCTTCCACTGGTGATTTAGAGCCTAAAACACCTGCAGAAGCCAGGTTTCAGAGCTGCAGATACCGTTCTGTTCATCCATAACTGAAGAGCTGGAGGCCTCCCTTTTCCACTATTTTTGCCTCAGCCCCAGCTGTGGCTCCACCCTGAAATCCTCAGCGCAGAAGCTTTGAGGCCTACCATGCCTTCGCTTGTTTGCCTGAACGTGGAGATCAGGAATGCACACTTTGATTGGATCCTTGCCTCCTCCGTGCCTATTCACTAAAACCTCTATGACTCACTGTCCTCCGGCCAGGCTCTATCACTCATGCAACACTCGTGTGCGCCCCTCCACACCTTTACCACAGCCAAGTACTTTTTGTGAAAGCCGCTCACTTAAGGTCAATCGCCAAGGTCAGAAGACCACGTGACTGGTTTAAAGTCTCTTGCCCAGACCACGGCAGTTAAAAGCCAACAGCACAGCTATAAAACTCCTCCTGGCCTAATATAAGCCTCTGAAAACTTCAAGGTCACGATGGCCTGCCTCACCAAAAGCCTTTCTAGAGTATATTTTGCTTCCCTAAGTTCAAGTCTTTTATTTTTAGTTCTCACTGTCCCAGTCTCTAAGAGGTCCCCGATAAACAGCACACCTCTTCCTTGCTCAGGTTCATGAATAACTGAGAAATGACGAAAGAGGGCCCAAATGGCTGACTTTGATTATTAATAAAGGCCAGCCTGGAAAATGTAGCTTCGCATGAGTGTTTCACAGTTTTCCTATGACTGAACCCCTGAATTAGAGCGGTTTCTCCATCTACGTAGGATGGTGTTGCCCTCCCCCACCTCCAAGCATAATCAAATTCTTCTTCCCAAATTTACCAGTCATGCAAGTTATTCCATCTCTCCACAGACTGAGTAAAGGGGAAGATAAATGATAGAATCTGTTTGGAGAAAATCCATTCTCATGAAAATTAGAGATGCCCGAGAAGGAAGTTCCCTTGTAACACTTACCGCAATGTGGTGAGACGGCCAGGTTACTGGTGGACTCTCCCCACTGACTGGGATGGTTCCCAAGCAGGGTCCTGGTCCTATTAATTCCTAGATCTTCAGTGTTGAGCACTGTGCTTGGCATTCTTATATTCATTTATACCTCACCTTTAAAAAGATTTAAGAAAACTTTAAGGTTGGGGCACGTGGGTGGCTCAGTCAGCTAAGCATCCGACTCTTGGTTTTGGCTCAGGTCATGATGTCCTGGCCATGGGATTGAGCCCAGCACAGGGGCTCCACACCGGGCATGAAGCCTGCTTGGGATTTTCTCTCTCTCTCTCTCTCTCTCTCTCTCTCTCTCTCTCTCTCTCTCCCTCCCTCCCTGTCTCAAAAGACAAAGGAAATTAAAATTAAGGTTTGGAAAATGACCCATAAGGACAACTGGAATTAAAGGAAAATGACAACAAGGAAATAAGATAAACCTCTGGAAAAGACAGTATGTAGAAATACATGACCTTTAAGATGGAATTATGTTGAGTTTCTGACACCTGGTTCAAAGAGAAAACACCAGCACCCTTGCTGTTCAGTGTAATCACCTGGCATCACCCAGAAGCTTGTAGATCCAATCTTGTCAAGTACCTAAGAAGCAAAATAGCTGGAATATGTGGAAAACAGCACTAGTAACTACCTCGGTTTGTATGTGTAAATATATGACAGGAAGAACAAGAAATCAAAGGAGCAAGAACGAGAGAGGGACAGAGGTAAAGCCCAGATCACACAGGGCTCTGTGTTTCTTGCTAAACCATCTGAGCTTGATAGGAGGCCAATAAGAAAACAAAATTACAAGTTTTGTTTGTTGTTTCTTTGGTTGCTTTAAAGCAAGGAAAAATATAGCCCACCACTTCAGAATTTCCTCCTCTATAAAGTGATAGACTTGGATTTGGTGTTTTTGCATGTAGAACCAAGTAATTTATTTCCAAATCAGGACATTTTTAAGGGTGAAAGAGAATGCTTAAACTTACTCCATGACAACAGGTAATAACCTGGACTGTCTCTCCTCAAATCCTGTGATCCTCTGGCCCTTTTTCTGTTGACCAGGCCAGCACTATACCACATTGGCCTGGGTCCACTTTCTAATTAGCACAAAGAAGCAGTGACAGCCAGTCTAAAGTGTTATTCAAACAATTTTCTTTCATTTCATGATTCCTCAGATGCATATAAGCCTATAAAATTCAACAGCCCATAAAAAATAGAAAGCCTAGTTTTATAAAACTCTTTTACCACAGCTGCTCAGTAGTAACCCCCTTAACCTTCATTCCGTAAGTGTAACAGTGATTTTTAGAACAAATTTAATGCATGCATTTAAGAATTTTTCAAAACATGAAGATACTTGGAAACAACGAAACATAATAAATGAAAATAATTTCTCCATGATTGTTATTTGCAGGTTGAGGTTATTTTGTCTTGAATTGATCATAAAAAATGTTTTCCTTTTTTTGTTCTCTTAAGCAAGAGGCTTAGATCAGTAGTACATCCCACTAGGATCAGACATGAGTAGGATTTTTTTTAAATATAATTTAATATTGGTGACTTCAAATAGTTTATTAAAAATAAATTTCAAATCCTGATTGATTCTTATTACGTGTGAATAATGAACATGTCGTAGGACCTCCTACCAAGAGTTTTTCAGTCCATCGTGAAAAACTCACAAAATTATGTCCTACAATATGATAACTGAAACAAACAACTCAAAGGCAAGACATGAAATTGTGTAAAAAGCACACAAAATACAAAGCATATATGTAATAGTGAATGTATAGAGATATGCAGAAAATAACAATGGTGAAACTCTGGATAATTTTGATTTCCCACTTTTATTTTCAGTATATTAAAAAATTATCAGTAGAGAGTTGTTTCTTTTATGTTTTAAATAGGAAAGCTGGTCCTCAAAGTTTAATGTGCATATAAATCAGCATGGGATCTTGTTAAAATGCAGAGGCTGAATCACTAGTTGGGATAGAAACGGAGGTTCTCCATCTATTAAAAACTGCCACTAATGTTGCCAATCCAAGGGCCACATTATAGGGTCAAGGCCACAGAACTCTAGCTCTCCAATGTAGCTGCACCCTGAAACCATTTGGAGAGTTTTTAAAAACACCAATGTGTGGGTCCCACAGCCAGAGGTTCTAATTTAATTGGTCTGGATATCAGGATCTTTCAAAATTCTCAGGAGATACTAATGTGCATCCAGGTTTGAGAACCACTACTGCAAAGGTTTGTATCCTAAAAGGTCTGATCCTACTTTTATTACATACAGCATTTGTCCCACAGGTGGTTCTTACATAATTTTTACATTCTCTGTGATGGTAGGACATTTAGCCTTTGTAGTATGGACCTTAAGATGTTTTGCTCCCAAGTGACGGTGTTTGCATTCTCCAGAAACAGAAAAGCAACATCATCATTCATAGCTGCAGCTCTAAAATGGATTCTTTGGAGCAGAATATCAGCGAGTCAACAGAGTGTTCACTGGATGCAGAACTCACACTACCCGTGAATGAGCCGCATTGTCAAAGACATATTACACGTCGCAAATAGGAAAAGTTCTTTCTGTGTTTCTTGTCTAATAGTCAACTTTTACTCCTCAGAAAATAGCATTTCTTCTTCTGGCTGTGCTTCTGACCTTGGGCAAGCCACTTCACTCCCTGGTGGCTTACAGAGGAAATGAAAGGACACCATCAAAGAGTCCCTATTTCCTTTCAGTTCTCAATTCTCAGGTTCTAAATTTCTCTCCTTTTCCACCTCCCCTTCTTCCTAATCCCCCCTGTCCTTGTCCACATCGTCAACATTGTCATCTTCTCAAATCCTCTCCTCCAGAGCTGTGGTTCACAAACATCAGCATGTATAGAGACCATCAGTAGGGGCACAGATCCTGAGCCCCATCCCCTGCACCTCTGGCACTGTGGGTCTGCTGTAGGGCATGAAAATTTATATTTCTAACATATACCCAAGCTATGATGGTGGTGGTGGTCTAGTTCACCCTTTGAATACTACTACCTGGAGCATTCACATAAACAAAATTAGAATCCTGCAGTGTGGAATAATTAGCATGCTGTGGGGAAGAAATGGGCACTTCACTCCAACAAGCACAATGCCTGGGGTACCTGGGTGGCTCAGGCAGTGAAGCACCCTCTTGATTTTGGCTCAGGTCACAATCTTAGAGTTGCTGAGATGGAGCCCCACACTGGGCTCTGTGCTGACAGTGTGGAGCCTGCTTAGGATTCTCTCTCCCTCCCTCTCTCTGCCTCTCTCTCAATAAGTAAATAAACTTAAAAAAAAAAGTTTAAAAAAATCACATTGCCTAAGGGATATTAAGGAGCTTTACGTGTGTGTTTTTAGAAAACTCCGCCCGACCTATGCTGCAGATCAATCTACTTCAGAGGAAAATATCTTTGCTTGCCACCACACGCATGCAGTTTCGTACCAACTCTGAGAAGCGACTATAGGATTTCTCCCCTCCTCCAAATAAAAACAGGCTGAAATAAAGCAAGATTTTCTTCAATCTGATGAACTCACTGCAAAGCAGGCTTGGCTTAGGGAAAGCATAAGTGAGCAAACTAACACACAAGCAAAATCAATCCAACAGCACTAGAGGTTAACTTAAAAAACACCTTTTCAAACTACTTAGTCATGTACCTCCGGAAAATGAGGAATCATATCCAAGATCTGACACATTCCTTCTTGATATATGCTATTCAGGCCATTTTTTTAATGTTTATTTTTGAGAGAGAGAGAGAGAGAGGGAGCGCACAAGTGGGGGAGGGGCAGAGAGAGATGAAGACAGAATCCGAAGCAGACTCCATGCTCTGAGCTGTCAGCACAGAGCCCAACATGTGGCCTTGAACCCATGAGCCATGAGATCATGACCTGAGCCAAAGTCAGAGACTTAACCGACTGAGCCTCCCAGGCGCCCCTAGACCATGTAGATATCAGTTACCTGACTCTGAAGCTCTCCTAGTGAGAATATCAGGATGAAATGTTTTCTTTTTAAATTTTACCTTTTCCCATGTAGATGGAAAAGATAGGGTTAACTATGTTTTATTAGATGTCGGCAAAACCATTGCCCTATATCATTGGGAGGAAATTTTAAGTACCGATAAGCCCACCATTCCTATGTGAAACCGTTCACTTGTGTTGACCTGTAGGCTAGAATATATTTGCAAACAACACACATGCATATAATTTATACATACTTGTAGAAATGTGCATGAAATGAAAATACACATATATACTATGTGTTCGCATACATACTGTCCTTCTAAGAAACTGGCCGAGAATTGAATGGAAGAGAATCAAGTATTTTGCTTCTGTTTGCTCTGGCAGAGTGTGTCGCTGCATATTTCAAGGCTTGCCCAAGAACAAGCGGGGAATAGGAGGTCACACTGGCAGTGCTGAGTCAGCATCAGTCTGACAACTGCCTCTTGATTTGCGCAGGGACCTCTTCCCTGCCACGCTTGGTAGTCCCCAGACCTAGTTTAAGATCAATGTTATTAATATTCCTCATTAGGCCACTGTAATCGTAACTGTTTTCTTTCATAGAAAATGATTTTAAAATAGCATGAAATCCTCAAAATGGTTTAGATGAAAGAAAAAAGAAGTAGTGTGGAAATAGCTTGGGTCTTTTCATTATTATTATTTTTTTAAGGAGGATATTAAAATGTTCACCCTGAAGCTTTATCAAATGTTTTGGAAATTCTTTGTACCTCTGTTCAGTAGTTATCAAATTGAGGACTCCATGCTGTTTCCACCATGGGCATTTTTTCAGCAACTTTATATGAAGAAGAGGGATTTTTGAGTTTCGTTGTCATGGTAACCCTATATTCAGGTTGAAAAGCTTTATTGAATGTTTTGGGTATTTCTCCATTGCAGCCTTCATTTAATAGATTTTGATGTTCAAATGTTTAAATATACTACTTTATCTCTGCTAGGATTGTTTGGCTTTTAATATATATATATGTACATATACTGTTTAATGCTTAGGTACCACAGGGAAGAAAATATGCTAAATATTATTTTTCTTTCTCTTCCTCAATCCCTGTTGGTACCTAAGATTTTCGCTTGTGGAAAGCAAAGGAAGATACACAGATAGAGTCTCAGATACAGGGAAAATAGATGTCCTCTTATTTGTATCTCAAAACAGTACCATAGTGTATTTCAGAAAAAGGCCATCATTTTTCCCATGTTATTTCCTTTATTCAGAAGGATAGAGCTGATACAAGGGCAACGGACAAAGGGGATCAAAAGGGACAGACAAGTGATATGGGAAATCACAGGGTATTAAAAAGGTGATCCTAACTATTTGTCCTTTTTACAAAGACTCTTTGCTGTTGCCCGGCATTTCTGAAAACATTTTTCTAGAGAATGCATGTGTATCATCAAGGGTGAATTAGAGTTTCAAGGTAAAAAGGACTTGGTTGTTAAATATGTTAGGATGACACTGGATTAGGTAAAGAATTTAATATGCTACTGTGCGTTGGTGATCTCTTTGAGGGATCAAATAGTGGTACCCAGATACTGTGACCAAAGATCTTGGTGGGGCGGGGGGGTGAGCACCTACAGAACACACTTCGGGAAACACTGCTTTCTAATAGGTTTCTATTGTTCCAAATGTGAACAGAATAGAAAAGATTCCTGATTGAGTCAGCAAAGTGACACTTAAGTTACATCTCACTGTACTCTGTACCTGGAGAGAACACTTGAAGAGCTGAGTCTCTCAAAACAAGATCGGAGCTCATGTGAGGAAAATTATGGACCCTGTGACAATAGGCTCTCCATTTACTAGGTAATAAACTCTATACATGTAGCCTCAAGAAACTGATAGCCACAAGCCTTCAAGAGGGAACTTTGGGAAGGACAGGATGTGGGTGGAGGAATTTATCCTGACATTCTGTCCTGAGTATGATTCTATGGAAGCAAACTCACATGGCAGGACATACACGAGCCTGAACTTTGAGGGCCTCCTGCATGAATGCTGCTATTTTCTCCACTCATGCGTTTTAATCCAAATTTAAGCCTTTTTAAAAAAATTTTTTAATGTTTATATTTACTTTTGAGACAGAGACAGAGCATGAGTAGGGGAGGGGCAGAGAGAGAGGGAGACACAGAATCCAAAGCAGGCTCCAGGCTCTGAGTTGTTAGCACAGAGCCTGACGTGGGGCTCAAACTCATCAACCATGAGATCATGACCTAAGCCAAAGTCCAATACTCAACTGACTGAGCCACCCAGGCGCCCCTGAATTTAAACCTTTTATTATCCAGTAGGGTAACTACAGTAATAGAAACCTAGAGAATAATTTTCTATCAAACAATTTTCTTTGAAATTTGAAGAAAAAAAAATCACTCAGTTTCTCAGACTGAAGCTTATACCTTTCAGACTATGGTTTGCAGAGACTTCATATTTCTGTTTGAAGGCAAAACAATTTCAATATACTTTGCTTTAGACTTCTTATGTTGTATTGAAACACCCTAATAAGGGCAAGTTTGTAATGATGATGATGAAAAGTATTTAACACTTACCACATTTATCCCTACATTAGATTCTGTCTTTCTCTCCCAGCAGGGTTATTTTATACATAAGATCCCAAAACAGGGGTTTCGGTGCTTCATATCAGCAAAAGCAACTACTGTTGTCATTTACATCATCGTTTGTTAGCCAGAGAAAATGTTCCTCCTCATTTCATCTTCCAGCTCCCAAACAGCATCTTCCTCCAATTCTTCTACTGTCACCATAAAGGTCTTATTTCCCCAAAGCTCACTGGTGGAATCTGAAGAGTGCATCTGCTCATACGATACAACCCACTTCAGTCTCTTTGCCTGATTGATTTCTCCATGACAGTTGGGCTAAGGAAGGCAACCCAGTGGTTGTTGATTGTACCAAAGCCAGATCCCCTTGACCAGGTCACAAATTCATCTTCCCAGAGCTGCTGAGTGTTGGCTGCTGGAGGCTCACAGCCTTCTCTGGAAAATTTATTTTCACTTTCACAGGCCACCACATACAGGAACAACCACTCTGGTTTGCCTGGGACAGTCCCAGTCTCAGCACTGAAAGTTCTGCATCCCAGAAAACCCTCTCAGTCCCCAGAAAACTGAAATAGTTTCTCTTTTCCACCTTCCATCCCTTGTGACTAACTGATGCAGGGTGTTCCCATAAGGGTTAGCTCAAGGGGCAGTTAGTGTTGTGACACAGTTCTTGCTCTCCAGCTCCAGACTCCAGCTTGGAGGGGATAATTACTTATCTCCTCTGTTGCTCCACTGACCTTCCCTTATTCTATTTTTCTTGGGGCACTCTTTCCATAAATCATGTGTACCCAAATCCTTGCCTCAGGCTCAGGAACCCTACTCTACCAAAGACAGAATGCCTTTCAGTTCTAGGAAACGAGCTCCAGGAGGGCAGCAAAATATAGAAGGAAATGAAGTAGAAGGTTTTGAAGTAAAATTCACCCAAGTTGAAATTCTACTTTTCTGCTTGCCGGGTATGTGACCGTCTGTAGGCAAGTTGTTCTAACTACTTCTATCTCAGCTTTCTCGTCTGTTAAATGGCGATATAAACATCTGCCTCACAGGATTTTGTGATTATTTGATGGCATGGAACATTTTGGGCATATAGTCAGCACACAGTAAATGATACCTTTTCTAAATCCTCAGTGTTTATCTAAAGTGGGTGGTCAGTTGAGTGAGTACTTCATAAATGTCAACTGCATAAATTAACCCACTCTAGAAAGACAGTCTATTGTTATAACCAATCTAAAAGGCATTTGTTGAAAAAAATGTAAGTCTAGTTTCAGATGTGGAGGTGAATAAAAACATTTCACCAAGCTACCAGACAACTCTGATCAAAATTCTTTTCACTCCAAAACATGCCTTTAGGGGTTATTCTTAGATTTTTAATATATATCATGTTTTTTAGAATAATCATATTTGGGGGATATTGAGAAGTTCAATTTTGGAGGTAATATTAAAACAATACATATTATATTGCTATAATATTTTATTGTATAGTTATATGTACCCTCCTAACAAATTTTTAAGCGTACAGTACATTATTGCTAATATAGGCACAAACTTGTACAGGAGATTTCTTGCATAACTTGCATAACTGAAACTTTAGACCTGTTGAACAGCAATCACCCATTCTTTCCCCTGGCAAATACATTTCTACTTCATTTCTACGAGTTTGGCTATTTTAAGTAACTTCTATAAGTGGAATCATGCAATATTTGTCCTTGTGTCACTAGCCTATTTTACTTAGCATAATGCCCGTCAGTTTCATCCATGTTGTTACATATGACAGCATTTCCTTTTTTTAAGATTAAATAATATTCCAATATTCCAATGTATGTATACATCACATTCCCTTTATCCATTCACTGTTGATGGACATCTTGGTTGTTTCCATATCTTGGCTATTCTGGATAATGCTGCCATGAACACAGTAATGCTAGTATCTCTTCTAAATCTTGATTTCAATTCTTTTAGTTAAATATCCAGATGTGAGATTATTGGATCATATGGTAATTCTGTTTTTCTGTAACCCACTGAATTCTACCACTGATTTTGATAGATATAAGTCAAGATCCATAGCTATAATAGAGGTTCTGAGATAGGATTGGTGTTCCTAAAAAGTGATCAGTAATAACTCTTACTTACTGTGTCATTTCTGGGGTTCTGCAGCAAGTGTATTACTTATAAAAGTGTCTTAGTTTTCACAATCTTGGAGTTCCAAAATTACCAGTGTTACAAATAAGGAAATTGACACTCAAGTTAGTTAATGCTAGGTCACAGAGTAAAGGGAGAAAGAGTATGAGAAATAACAGGGAGGGGTAAAATAAAAATCCAACCACAAGGCTTTCTAGAAATTTCTCTTTAGTTAGAAATCCTTAATATTAAGCCATCCTGAAATCAATTTAACTTGTGTATGATCACTTTGCATTTAGAAATATGCCCTTCACTTTCACTACTGACTTCTTGGGATCCAATAATCATGATACATCCTAAGAATTTCAGAATTGTTCACAAATTTACCTGCCACACCTGATTCCTATTCATCTCCCATACCAAGTAAAACTCTAGTCTAAGATATATAAGCCTCCTCCTCTTTGTATAAAACAGCTGTCCATCCATCAACAACCTTTTACTGGGGGGACTGAGCAGAATACTTGACACTCTAGTAGGCTTTATAGCTACTCAAATATGATGAATTCAAATAACAATTTTATCCAAAACCATGGACTTAAATACCAAGCCTCTTCAAAAACAGAGGGAGAGGAAAAGA
This sequence comes from Leopardus geoffroyi, assembly GCF_018350155.1. Taxonomy (NCBI): domain Eukaryota; kingdom Metazoa; phylum Chordata; class Mammalia; order Carnivora; family Felidae; genus Leopardus; species Leopardus geoffroyi. Next base: position 49,853,135 of record NC_059342.1, read on the forward strand.
GTGTTCAACTCATATGTAGAGTCCTGAGAGTAGTTTTTTTTTTTTTCATAGAGCCTAATTTATGAACTTATAATTGACTAGTGGGCATCATGCTTTAATTATGATTTTGAAAAGGCCCTGGCAGTAGACTAGCTCTGACAGCCTGTGACATGGCGTGGGCTTAAGAGAATAGGTATTTATACAGACTGTGTCAATCACCCAGTACATGCCATTTCAACTGCCTGTCCCAATCAGGGCCAGCATCCAAAAGTATAGCAATTAGAATGAAGAGATGAAAAGCACTGGGGACATTACAATGGAAGTCAATGGCCAGAGGAACCCACAGAGACAGCACAAATGTCACCTTCATGCAGACAGCTATTTTAATACTGATAAGGCAAACTGCAGTCCTTTAAAATGGGGCCATGTAACTTACTGAAATAGAGAAGAAAGAGCTAATGTAACAAAATCAAGGGGCTAACATATTTCCCAAGGAATTTAGGGATTCAACTCTGGATTTCACCGTCATATATGACATAACCTCTTAACCCAGAATCTAACTAACTGGTTAGTATTATATATATGCCACTATTTGATCTTATAATAACCATTGGATGCTAAGGATAGAAAATCACAACTGATTAATATATTCAGCAAAGTCATTAAGTAGATTCATTGCTGTCCCTTTTTTGTCAGCATTTAGTGAAGAACAGGGCCACAGTTGCAAAAGCATTACTTTTGGAGTCAGAAGGTCTAAAGTCACATGTTGATTCAACTTATTCTACCTTTGAAATCTTGAACAAGATTCCAGATCTCAGTTCTTTTGCTGAAAAGTGTGACACTAACACAGAGCCACTGTGCAAATCCCTTGATGTCAGACATGTGTTAACTATAAGAAGACAAATAATACAAAGAATCATCATTATTAAAAATTTTATTATCTATTGCCATGTTAAAAATTATTCTAAAATGTAGCAGCTGGAAACTACAAACAGCTATTATCTCATGCTTTCTAGGGGTCAAGAATCTGGCAGGGGACCGGACTATATGGTTCTGACTGAGATACCCTCATGGAGGCTGCAATCAAGGTGTTGGCTAGGGTGCTCTCAAAGCTCACCTAGGGCAGGATCTGCTTCCAAGCTCACTCATAGGGAAGTTGGCAGAAGATCCATTTCAACGCTCACTCCTGTGACTATTCACAGGCCTCAGAAGACTGGTTTCCATGTTTATTGACATGGCCTCCTTACAGGGCTACTTTACTTTACTATATAGCAACGGGCTTCTTCCAGAGTGAAGCACCCAAGAGAAAGCAAGAAAGACTAGCCAAGAGAAAACTACAATCTTTCTGTGATCTAAATAAGAAGTTATATACCATGACTTTGGCTGCATTCTATTGTTAGAAGCAAGTTACTGAGTCCGGTCCACACTCAAGATGATTATACAAGGCTATGAATGCCAGGAGGTGGACTACTAGCGCCATCTTAGAGGCTTACCACAAAAGCTCATAGCAACTATAGAGATTTGACTGAGCCTAACAATTAATTCAGTCAAGGAGTAGATGAGAGCAAAAACAAATACAGCTATTTAGGCTCTTTCCATGATTTTTACTCTATTTGAGACACATAACATCATTTGAGCTGTTTTGTCTGTACATACTCACTGTATGTTAAGCAATGAAAGTTTTGAAAGTTCATGTATAATTTTCTTTCTACATGCTTTGGAATGCAGACAGCGGTCTATGGATAAGACACTTTGCAAAGTCTAAGGGTCAATTAACCATCTCACAAAGTAAGCTTGTCAATCTGATGCTATGCTTTAAATTTTTCTTCCCTTCCCCCTTTCCTTGGCTACCTAATTTTACCTACAATTTGCATTCAAAAAGTAAGTGGCAAAGTAAATGGTTTGTACCCGAAGCGCACCCCCTCTATTAAATTTACACTCACTCTTTCAGGGAAGGAGCCAGTCAAACTTGTATCCCCCACACAAAATGCCTGGATTAAAATGCCTGCTGTGTCCCCCACACAAAATGCCTGGATTAAACTTTAAGTTTAAATTATAGTGTACTGAGAGTCAAGAATGTTAAAAACAACCATCTAATTCAACTTAATTTTCAAAGAGGAAAACTGAGGCAAAAAACACCATATCTGAGAAGGAAGGCAATATCTAAGGGTCTAAATATATATATATATATATATATATATATATATATATATATACACTCATATATATATGATATTGATTCATATATGTATATATGAAATATGATATTTCCTGAAGAAGAGGAGAAAGAATATAAAGCAAAATAAATATTTGAAGAAACAATGGCTGAGAATTTCCAAAAATTGTCAAGAAATAAATGAACAAATAAAACCACAGCGCAAAAATGTCATGAATCTCAAGCAAGATAAATAGGGCTAAAAATAAAATCACATGTAGCCACTTCTTGGTCAAAATACTGAGGGGCATCTGGGTGGCACAGTCAGTTAAGCATCTGACTCTTGATTTCATTTCAGGTAATGATCCCAGGCTCATGGGATCAAGCCCCTCCTCCCCCACCGGTGTCCACCCTGACCCAGGGCCTGCTTGGGATTCTCTCTCTCTTTCCCCTTCTGCCCCTCCCCCTCCCTCTCTTTCTCCCTCTCTCTCTCTCTCTCTCTCTCTCTCTCTCTCAAATGAAAATAATGCTAAAAATCAAAGATAAAGAGGAAAGCTTTCTAAAGTCAGAGTGGGAAGAGACATGCCATGTACAGAGTGGTAATAATAAGAATTATGGCTGACTTCTCATTATAAGCAACTGAAGCCAAAAGACAACGAAACAACAATTTTAAAAAGCAGAAAGAAATGTTTAAAAACTGAATATAACTCCACCCTGGCAAAAACGATCTTTCAAAGTGAAGGCAAAATAAAGAATTTTTGTCAGAGAGACAAAAACTGAGATAATACATCTCTAGCAGCCCTATAGTACAAAAAGAGATAAAAGAATTGATTCAGACTTGAAGGGAAAAGATACCAGATGAAAGCCCAGATCTACAAGAAAAAAAAGTCATCTCATATGCCTTTGCTTTGATTGGTTTACATTCTTAAATATATTTTTGATGTAATATTTTTCAAATGCAACCAGATGGAAGACATAAAAACAGCTTATTAGGCAAATATTCTATATTTATCTTCACACTTTACAGTCAATATATAATTTGTGAATCTCAGCATTTTATGGTCTCTATCAGAAGCCACAGTGTGTTTCACATATCAACTCGATTCTCTACAAAGCTGTTAATTCCCCACCTGCTTCCTCTGCTCCTTCCCACTGCTTCCTAGGCGGCTCCATGGCTATGGCTCCAACACACTTCCGTGTTGCTCGCAAAGTGTCAGGAAAGGCCAGACGGTACAAAGGAGATTCGTGCTCACAAGTCATGAAAGGACTGATATTGTCACCAAAGGGTCTATCCCTGACCTGGGAAAATAGAAATTTCATAGAAATAAAATTGTCTTTCTCAATACAGAAACTCTTAGAGAGCTTTGCCCTGGAAGTTGCTGTGCAGGGGTTTTAACAATAAGGTTTTTAAAAAATTGAATTTGTGTTTTATTATTTGTTTTTGTTTTTGTTTTGCCTTTTCAGCCTATGTCTGTTACCTTAATAATGTCTTTGATAGCCAAATTTTCCAGTTGGGCTCTCACATCTTGCTCATTCTCTAAAAGATTAGTAAAAGTTAGCAAAACAAAATCAAGCCTATGGAAATGTATGTGTGTAAAATTTCTAGAATTTAGATGGAGGAATTCTCTAACAGTACACTACTGTTTGTATTAAAACAAATTTTGAGAAGTATTCTGAAATTTCAACTTGGCATGAGAGTTTATTAAACACACTTTTAACTCCCTTTTTAAAAACACTCTATATATAGTCTGCTGTACTCAGAATTTCTTAAGGCAATCTTCTCAAAGGGGTCCAATTTATCTAGTCTGAACACAAGAATTTATTATACTCAACAAAGTCCTAGTGCAGAGAGCTAAATCTCTGACAATTTCTTTAATTTTGGAATTATAAGAAAAACAAATCAATTATTTTGAATAACTAAAATCACAAGTTGTAAGGGGAAATACTGGAGAGTTGATACATATAAAATATGCATCTGTGGTTGATTGTGTTAAAATTCTCCAACTCTTTGCTTAGTCTTCTGTAAAAAAACTGAAATATCCATATTCTATACAATGTGAACTGCTATGCTTCAAAGTAGGTGGACGATATTTGTCTACTTCATGTTCAGAACTGGCCATGCAACTTTCATTGGAGTGGAAAATGGGCAGGCATGATGCATGCCATATTCTATTAGAAGCTTTAAATGCATTTTTTAATTTTTAATTTTAATTTTTTTTTAGTTTGTCTCTTGAGCTCCTGCCCTAGGCTATGAGAACAACATAGTCCAGATAGAAACTACTCTCATCCTGGGTTCAAGAAATGGAGGACATATAGAATGGAGGTGATCATGACCAAATAGAGTTGCAGCCAATTTGCATACTTGCCAACAAAAAATACTGTTTTAAGCCACTGAAATTTACAAGTTATATGTGACCACAACATACCTATCTAATATTGTCCGTGTGGGTATGCACGCGCACACTTTCTCATGTAAAGTCCATTAATACTGAGACGATTTTCATTCTCTCCATATGAAATTGATTCATATTTAAATATAAAGAAGTAGGGTGCCAGGGTGGCTCAGTAGGTTAAGAATTGGACTCTTGGTTTCAAGTCATGATCTCATGCTTCCTCAGATGGAGCCCAAATTTGGGCTCTGTGATGACAGCAGGGAGCCTGCTTGGGATCCACCCTCTCCTGTCTCTGTACCTCCTCTGTTCATGCTTTTTCTCAAAATAAATAAATAAACATTTATAAATAAATAAATAATAAATGCAAGTCCTCAATAACACTTTCTGTAACTTGTCTATTCTTAACCATAAATAATTTAGGAAGTCCCCTATGCTTCTAAAAAAAAAACTTCATAAAATTCCAGACTCTATTGCTCAAGGTATCTATTTGTGTATTTCCCAAATTCTCATTTTTTTTCTGTTTGTATGTTCTATGAGATAGTTCTTATGGGAGATGTTTTATACCACTCTGGCTTTTGTTGGGAAAGATCATTTTTAATGTTGCATTTTTTTTACTTTTTTAAGTTTATTCACTTACTTCGAGAGAGAGAGAGAACACAAGTGGGGGAGGAACAGAGGGGAGGGGGGCAAGAGAAAAAATCCCATGCAGCGTCCTTACTGTTAGCACAGAATCTGATGTGGAGCGTGAAACCACGAACCACAAGATCATGGCCTGAGCTAAGATCAAAAGTTGGAGACTTAACTGACTGAGCCACCCAGGAGCCCCGAGATCATTTTTCGTTAAGTCTGATATAAAAAGTGCCTCTTCCCAACCTTTGTGGAAATAATAAGCCAAAGATATTCTCTGTTTAACATTATTAAATAGTCCGCTATGCTATCCAGATAGAGAAAACCAGGGAAGCATTGGTTAAGTATTTCACTTGCTCAATTGTGTACTCACGCATATAGTTCTGGTTAAATAATTCTTAGAATTTTTCCAATGTTCTTGGCATTTGGGCTACCATTTGCCCACTACATTGACAACATAAAGGTCTAAGTAACTGCCAAACTTGTAAAAGTTGTTCTTACGATTGTAGCCTTGTTCTCCAAACCAAACATCTCCATGAGTAATTATCACCATATTTACATGACATTATTCTTTAAAATATTCCATTGGTTCAAAAATGAATTCTTCTAGTTACAACCTGTCCTCATGAAAGACTGTGGATCACTCTTTATACCCTAAATGCAAGTCTCATTAGTATCCATACGTTGTCTTTTTAGTCTGTTAATCTGTGTAACATACCCAGACCAATCACTGCCCGCATTCAGTTCCTAATAGCGGTTCCCTTCTCCCTTACAATTTCTTTAAAATTCAGCACATTATCTTCAAGTTCAAATAGATCACTGAAGAGATGCTTCCTGCCACCCCTAGTGTATATTAACTGGAAACCTCAAAACAAGTCGTAAACACCATCCATAAGCATAGTAATAGGCAGGCTATACGCCCATATAAACCTCCTTCAGGCTGGAAGCTCTGTTAGTTGGTTGCTTTACAATTTCTTCCATGAAATATGTTTTGAGAACCAGCAGCAATATGTATTTCTCACTTCAGTACATTCTTATATAGGAAATCTTACATTTCTGAGTATTTGTGAACAAACATGGATTATGGTTTTGTCTTGTAACAAAAAAAGACTCTTGAAAACATGTCTCATAAACTCCCTGTTAATATCGTTCATTCTTATTTCAGAAATAAATTACTTTACTTCTTCCTGTTTAATATCACTTGAGTTGAATAGAATCCCCACCACCACCAAGCACGATGTCACTCTGTGTCCCCAGGTGCCAAATTTTGAGCCAGATAGATTCATATTTCAATTTCTGCCTAGGAAATGAAGTGGGGAAGTATTCAACATATCACGTGGAAATATCTTTGCCCTCATGTTTTTTTTAATTACTGCTATCCCTTTCATTTAGATGCATATGTTCTTGCCCCACTTCAGCCAGTAGTACGCGATGGTTGAGTGTTCCATGGTTGTCCATACAGAGGCTCCGATACTAAAGAGACAACCCCAGAACAATAATCAGTCAGGCCAAATTATTGGAAACCACACAACCAAACAGCAGACCCATGTCAGTGCAAGTGTTTATAAGCATATGAAGCAAATTTTTCTGCATTATCTGGCTTTCATTTTCTCTTGTAATTGTCAACACTCTTTTTGAGGCAAAGAATATTTAAGAGACTTTTCAAAAAGACTGGATGCTCTAAAGAGTAAGAATTTTATTAAATGTTGTCCCAAATAGATTTTGGAGAAAAGAAAGACAACAAGGTTTCAGTGTTAAGAGATGTTTACCTAGCAGAAAGACTATTCGACAAATCACGTAGTCAATCAACCTAATTGTGAATCACTGAGTGTGTGCACTGGAACCTTAGGTATCTGGCAGAGTGGCTTCCTTTTTAAAATTCATGACATCATTCTCTGGTGCTTTGAGTTTGGCTCAATTTGAGAAATCTCCTTCTTTGGATGAATTAATTGGAATATTGGCTCTATGGGAAAAATAGTCTCTCCAAATCTCTTTATGAGGAAATTAGTATCTTGGATATAATTTTCAATTCCCTAAAGGGAACAACATCTCTTCATAAAGAAAATAAACTGCTCCCCTAAATTTGTTAAAACTAGTTCAATATTCTGCTTTAATTGTTATGTCAAATGCTACAGTGAAAAGAATTTTGGTTGTCTGGATAATTTATGAACCAATACACATAACAGAAAGAGTGTTGAGATGGTAAATGGAGAAGTTTATGTTTTTTAAATATACATTTCATTTATTTGGAAGAAACTTTTGTTTTTAGAGAAGAGAGAAAGTAAGAAAGGAACCTCCCAGGCTTATTTAATATAGATGTATTATAGAGTAATGTACTATTGGGGAATTTCCCATATCCTATATATTTGTTCACTATAATCAATTTTAATGTTGTATCACATAACATAAAGCTCTTCCTTCTGTTGATTTGATCTATATATATCTCTATTCACAAGATGGAAGCTAGCAATATCACTTCCATAAGTACAACTCAACTTATACTCTCTATCTTTTCACCAGCCTTGACTCAGACTTGCCCCAGTGTGTGTGTGTGTGTGTGTGTGTGTGTGTGTGTGTGTATGCACGTGTATTGGGGGGGGGGAGATGTTCGCAGTTTGTGCTCACTGTATATTAAACCTATAACAAACCACCCATTCTTTGTTATAAAGAAAAATGGACTTTCTTCTGTCTTTCAGAAGAAGTACAGTTTTTCAAATAAGAAATAAATACTTCACTTCAAAATGTTGAATAAGAACGTACTTAAAGAATTCTAGCTGGTTAAATTTAGAGTGCTAAACAAAGTCTAATCTAAGAATATTCTTTGGCTTTATGCCCACAGCATTTTTATTTGATTGTAAATTGGACATATTTTCATTCACTTTAGAATTTGGCTGCTCAGTGTTTTTCTTCCCTGAAGCGACTCAACAGGTTCTGATTACCATGTAGGCACCAATATTAACTCCCTACCTTCTGAGGACAATTGTATCATTTCTAGTCAGTGATGCATCACCACCCTGCCCTCTCTACCTAAAACATTTTCCATGAATAATTGTGACTTGAAAGGTTAACATTTCTGTTAAATCAACTTTTTAAGGTATAATCTACACACAGAAAAAGTATACCCATATTGTGCCAACTTTTCCATGAATTTTGGCAAATACAATGATGATCAAAACATAGAAAATTTCTATAACCCCTTAAGTTTTCTTATACCAATTTATAACCAATACTCACCACATACCTCATCCCAAACAATGACTGATCTGCTTCCTGTCAATAAGAATCAATCCATACAATATGTGCTCCTGCTGTGCATGACTACTTTTATTTAGCATAATGTCTGTGAGATTTATTCATGTTGTACTGGTAGTTCATAGCTTTTCATTGCAACATATCATGACATTGGATATGTCATAATTTGTTTACCTAATCATTTGTTGATGAACATTTGGGTTGTTTCTAGTTAGGGACTATTATGAATATGATGGTCTTTTTGCAGATATGTATTTTCATATTTTCATTTTTCTTACATAAGTACATATTTTGTTAAATTTGTCTCTGAGTATTTAATGTTTAGATGCTATCATAAATGGTGTAGTTTTCCCAGTTGCCCATTACTGGTAAATAGAAATCCAACTTATTTTTTTTTTTCCAACGTTTATTTATTTTTGGGACAGAGAGAGACAGAGCATGAACAGGGGAGGGGCAGAGAGAGAGGGAGACACAGAATCGGAAACAGGCTCCAGGCTCTGAGCCATCAGCCCAGAGCCTGACGCGGGGCTCGAACTCACGGACCGCGAGATCGTGACCTGGCTGAAGTCGGACGCTTAACCGACTGCGCCACCCAGGCGCCCCACCAACTTATTTTTTTGTATAATTTGGCATCCTGTGATCTTTGTAAATTCACTTATTCTAGCAGCTTTTTGATTGATTTCTTAGGACTTTCTACATAAAGAATTATATAGTCTGGAAAGAGTGACAGTTGATTTCTTCTTTTCCAAACTATATGCCTTTTATATCTTTTTCTTCTATCACTGCACAATCTAGAACCTCCATCTCAAAGTTTATTGGGAATTGTAAGAATGAACATCCTTGCCTTATTCACAATGTTAGGGGAAAAGCATTCAATCTTTTACTATTAAGTATGGTGTCCACTGTAGGTTTTCATGGACGTCATTTATTTGATTGACAAAGCTCCCTTTTACTTCCTGGTTCCCTGGATGTTTAATTTCATCAACTCCTTTTCCTACATCTATTAAGATTATTCTATAGATTTTTTAATGTTTTCAAAAATATTTTTAATATGGCTATTACATTGATTATATGAAAGTCTTGCTGGAGGGGCACCTGGGTGACTCAGTCAGTGAAGCATCCAACTCTTGGTTTTGACTCAGGTCATGATCTCCTGATTTGTGAGATTAGTCCCTGCATAGGGCTCTGAGCTGACAGTGAGGAGCCTGCTTGGGATTCTCTCTCCCTCTCTCCCTCTGCCTCTCCCCCGCTGGGGCTGATTTGCTCTCTCTCGCTAAACAGATAAACATTTAAAAAAAAAATTTGCTGGAAAAAATCACTTAATCATGATATTTTATACTTTTTTAAACTTTATTTATTTATTTTAAGAGAAAGAAAGAGCATGAGCAAGCAGGGGAAGGGCAGAGAGAGAGAGGGAATGAGAGAGAATCCCAAGCAGGCTCCACACCCAGTGCAGAGCCCGACATGGGGTTCAGTCTCACCACCGTGAGATCATGGCCTTAGCCCAAACCAAGAGTCGGTTGCTTGACAGACTGAGCCACCCAGGTGTCCTATTTTATCCTTCTTACACATTACTTGATTCACCTTGTTAATATTCTGTTAAGGATTTTTGCATCTGTGTGATTGCTGAGACCACAGCAACATCCTTGCAACCATGAGTAGAAGAGATTTTTCAGGGATTTAATTCTGATATCATAAACTTCTTAACCCAGAACAACAATTGTCTACCTCTGGACTGTTTTGTGAAAATAAATAAATAAGTAACCCCATGTTTGTATAAGCCAGAACAGGTGGGATTCCTTTTACTTAAAGTTAAAAGCCTCTTTGGGGGACCTGGGTGGCTCAGTCTGTTAAGTGACCAACTACTCAAGAATATAGGGGACTCTCACTTCCCCACTGGGCTTTGATTCTGTTTTTAATGGCAAACAACAATCATAGTAAGCATAACAGTGCTATATTGTCTTTTCTATTTCAAAACTTTATCTCATAATATGGGCACTGCTATTCTTGTTTTACAGCAAGTGAAACTGAAACCCAGAGAAGTAATTTGCACAAGGTCTTTCACCTTTTAAAATCTAACACTAGATTTTGAACCAATTTTTTTTTTTTAATTTTTTTTCAACATTTATTTATTTTTGAGACAGAGAGAGACAGAGCATGAACGGGGGAGGGTCAGAGAGAGAGGGAGACAGAGAATCAGAAGCAGGCTCCAGGCTCTGAGCCATCAGCCCAGAGCCCGACGCGGGGCTCGAACTCACGGACCGCGAGATCGCGACCTGGCTGAAGTCAGACGCTTAACCGACTGCGCCACCCAGGCGCCCCTTGAACCAATTTTTAATCTAACTAGAAAGTTCATGCTTTTAACCAGGGTCTCTCCAAGAGATCTTTCATGAATTTTTTTTCTAAACTGCTTGGAATTCACACTTAGTATTCGCCATGGTTGGACTTAGTACCTTGGGAAGGTGTAAAATTTTGACCAATGAAGACCTGCTATTGAACAGTAAGGGCATATGAGGACAGCCTGGTAATTCCAAAGAGGAGTATATAATAATGGTCAAGGAAGTAAAGTCAGGACCTTGTTGATTTTACCCTTATATATGAAGGGGCACCTGGGTGGCTCAGTCAGCTAAGAATTCAACTTAGGCTCAGGTCATGATCTCACAGTTCATGAATTCAAGCCCCGCATCAGGCTCTGCACTGGTGGTGTTGAGCCTGCTTGGGATTCTCTGTCTCTCCCTCTTTCTGTCTGCCCCTTTGCTACTGCACACATACATACATACACACACACACACTCTCTCTCTCTCTCTCTCTCTCTCTCTCTCTCTCTCTCAAAATAAATAAACTTAAAAAAAAGAAATATATGAAAAAGAGGCACCTGAGTGGTTCAGTAGGTGAGGCGTCCAACTCTTGATTTTGGCTCAGGTCATGATCTCATGGTTTCTGAGTTCCAGCCCCACACTGGGCTCTGGACTGACAGTGCAGAGCCTGCCTGGGATTCTCTGTCTCCCTTTTCTCTGCCCTACACTGCTTGTGTACTCTCTCTCAAAATAAATAAACTTAAGAAAAATGTAAAAAATATATATATATGAAAAAGAAAGGAAATAAAAACTATATTACAGTATCTTGAGTCTTCTGGAGGGGCATTCCAAACAAATAATTTTAAAGCCATTTTCAAGTTCCTGAGAATTTTCTTGCTCAGAAACAAGTACAAATGTAACATCTATTGGTTTTTTGAAATACAATGTTTTCAGCAAACCTTTAAAGGACACTAAATTGTGCCATTAAATTTCAAGAAAAAGGGGAATCGGGGTGGTTCAGTCAGTTAAGCGTCCCACTTTGGTCAGGTCATGATCTCACGGTTCGTGGGTTCGAGCCCCGTGTGCGGCCCTGTACTGACAGCTTAGAGTCTGAAGCTTACTTCAGATTCTGTGTCTCCCTCTCTCTCTGCCCCTCCCCTGCTTACACTGTCTCTCCCTCTCTCTCTCAAAAATAAACATTAAAAAAAATTTTAATTAATAAATTCCAAGAAAAAGAAACAACTCTTGAAAAAAGGGGCTCCTGAGTGGCTCAGTTGAGTGTCTGACTTCCACTCAGGTCATGATCTTGCAGCCAGTGAGCTTGAGCCCAGCGTCGTCGTCAGGGTCTGTGCTGACAGCTCAGAGCCTGGAGCCTGCTTTGGATTCCGTCTCCCTCGCTCCCTGCCCCTCCCCCACTCACATTCTGTTCTCTCTGTCTCTCAAAAATGAATAAACATTAAAAACATTTTAAGAAAAAGAAAGAATAGAACTACCACTGTAGTTTTTCAGGGCAGAGTTTTGTCAAGTTGAAAGGCTCAGGCTTAGTGTGGCTACATATATACCAGTACCAGAAAAGAGAATGAATTTGAGAAAGGCTTCAAGGACCAAACTAAGTTTGACTGAAACGTTAGAAATACAACAAATAGTGACACAGGCAGACTTGGAAAGGACGTTTAACAGGAATAAATAAAACTTCGCTTAGACCTAATTTTTTTTAAGTCTGAAAACATTTATTGGCATTGAGGATGCACTCATGTAGCAAACGTATTTAAACTGATAGAACAGAGCCTAGGGTTTTGTACATAATCGGAAAAATAGACAATTGTTTCCTCCAATTAATTGGTGGAGACTGCTTCAGTACTGATTAGGTCTCCCACATAGCGAGAAAGGAAGCAAACCAAAGGAGTCCTGGTAACTAAATAGTAGAAAATGAAAAACAAGCGAAGCAGGAAATTGAGAGGGTTTGTTCTGTAACATATAGGACTACAGTTCAGTAACACTTTACTTTGTGTCCTGCCAGTATTCCACTCTTTAAAATAAAAACAAAATAGCTTTGGGGTGCCTGGGTGGCTCAGTTGGTTAAGTGACTGACTTCCACTTAGGTCATGATCTCGCGGTTCGCAAGATGGAGCCCCAAGTCGGGCTGTGTGCTGACAGCTCAGAACCTGGAGTCTGCTTTGGATTCTCTGTCTCTCTCTCTCTCTCTGCCCCTCCCCTGCTTGTGCTCTCTCTCAAAAGTTAATAAATGAGGGGCGCCTGGATGGCACAGTTGGTTAAGCGTCCGACTTCAGCCAGGTCACGATCTCGCGGTCCGTGAGTTTGAGCCCCGCGTCAGGCTCTGGGCTGATGGCTCAGAGCCTGGAGCTTGTTTCCGATTCTGTGTCTCCCTCTCTCTCTGCCCCTCCCCCGTTCATGCTCTGTCTTTCTCTGTCCCAAAAATAAATAAACGTTGAAAAAAAAATTTTTTTTTAAAGTTAATAAACGAACTTTTTTTAAAAAATAAGAAAGAATATTTTTTAAAAAAACAAGAAAAATTTTTAAAAATAGCCTTAACTGTCAGTTTATTCTGACATTTTAAACACTACACATTTTAAAAAGTACCTTCAGAAACATCATCCCATTTGACCTTCGTAACCACCAGTGAGGTAAAGAGTGTGATTACCTTTGGACAGATGAGGAAACTAAAGTCAAGGAAGAAAACAAAAATATGAAATCACTTATTTTTTATGCTATGACAATAACCACAAAAACAAGACCATCATTCACTGACCACCTGCTAGGTGGAAGAAATCATGGTGAACACTTTAAATATAGTAACTCATTCAGTCCTAATCAGAATTTTGCAAGATACATATTACTCACATCACATTAGGAATATTGAGAATGAAACAGCTTAAATAACTTATCCAAGGTCACATGGCTCAGGAGCTATAGACTCAGAATTCAAGTCCATGTCTGTTTGAATGCAAAATCCTATGCATTAAAAAAAAAACTGGGCATCTTATATTTTGCCAAATTAATGACTTCCTTATCCCACTATATTAAAATTGTGTACCTATGCATTTCATAAATACTTATTTACATACATTATACACATATACCCATGTGATACAAGTTTTGCCATACATGTATACCTCTATATTTTTTTAAAGTTTTATTTAATGTCTATCTTGGGTTAAAAGAAATGGATAAATTGAGTTTTTCACTTTTATCATTCAAGGCCATTTGTCATCTGTTACATAAACTTATGCAAATAAGCTTATATTTGTAAAGATATGCTTAAATTGCACAAGCTCTGAATTTCACACCAGGGAACCAGGATAAACAAGTTCCATCATGTTCCAAAAAGTCTGATAAATAATAAACATTTGGATGAAGAAAATAAAGTCTAAAAAGAAGTATCACTTGATTTTGACCATTGCTGAGTGACTAACAGTCCCAATATAGTTTTTTAAATTTATTTCAACATGTATAGAATGTCTATGTCATACTAAACATTGTACTACAAAGATAAATAAAACTTAACCTTCATCCTTGAAGACCTAAGGGGAGATGCATAAGCGAACAATTCCAAGTTAATGAGATAAATACACTAATAGAGCTGTCAGGGTATCTTGGAAGCTTGGAGAAAAGTGACACAACAGAATTAAAAAAGCCTTACTAGAAATGATACCTGAAGCAAAAATTTAAAGGACAAGTAAAAATGAGCCACCAAAGAAAGGAGAATGCAGACTGTAGAAAGTGAGGTGACTTGGGAACCTTTTACACCCTTCTTCTCCGAACGCTAAGCTTGTACATGCATGAAAGGAAGAGCAAATCACTACCTCTTACAAAGCCCATTTAGTTTGGAGAATGAGTTTTACTTCACATGGGCTTATTCTTTGATTTATATTCAACTTAAGTTGAACCTATTCTCTTTCTGTGCTATTATTCAATCCCCAGTCTGAAGAAGGTTACCACTCCATTTTTTTCATTAATTATATTGAAGACAGAAAGTTATTTGCAGGGGAAAGGAAAATAAAACAAATAAAGAAAAAATACTAGACACTATAAAGATAATATAAGTATTAGACATTCTTCTCCATCCCTGAGGCTTTCCAGCCAGCATTTTGATAATAAAAACCTGACTTCAGGGTGTCATCGTGGACGAGCTAAATTTTAATACATCAATTCTAGTTGAAATTTTAACCCCAAATAATCACATGCAAATACAGAGTTGCTTATCTCTGTTTAGTAAATTGGCAGAAACATGTTTTAAACACTAAAAAGGGAAGTCCTTTGAATTATTTAGTCCCCAGCTGAGAGTACCTCAGATCTCAACTGTATCATTTTTTATAGCAACAGTATCTGTGCTCTTGGATGTCTTTTAAAATCTCTTGATAATTTCTTTTATTTGAAATAAACACTTTGCTTTACACAATCACTAGGTACCTAATATGATAAGAAAATTGAAGTGTTTTTTGACAAATCTAAGCAATGACTCTCTCCATTCATCTTTTATCATTTCTGTCTGCTAACTTAGGAAAGTCATAGCATGGTTGACCTTGGAATTAAGACTAGGCTTTGAGGAAGAAGATACATCTTAGTCATAGTGACCTTATATTCCCAATTTAGGGGGACAGTCCTGACTGAAAATGTTGCATCTACAAGTAAACTAATACGTGCCGAATCATGTCTTAATTTGGGATTTTGAAACTTTAGATTCCCATAATGAGAAAGAGCACAGATTATAGAAAAGGACTACCTGGGTCCTGATCCCTGCTCCATCACTTACTATGTGATCTTAGGCAACTTATTATCTTCCCTGTGCCTAGTTCCTTTAGCTAAAAATGGGGATGTTAAGAGTATCCATATGATGAGGTTGTTATGAAGTGTAAATGAGTAAATATAAGTGATTACACCAGTAGCAGACACAGAATAAGCAGGATGTGAACATTTTATATTACCATTGTTATTATACATGGAAAATAAAAGCCAAGTAAAAACAACACAACAATAGCAGTAACAAAGCCACAAGTGGCTATTTGCAATATTGACGACAATATATAGTGAGGCTCATCTTGAGTTTGTCTTCTTTTAAAACATTAATGTCCTTAGGGGCACCTGGGTGGCTCAGTCAGTTAAGTGTCAAACTTCAGCCAGGTCATGATCTCACAGTTCATGAGTTCAAACCCTGCATCGGGCTCTGTGCTGACAGCTCAGAGCCTGCAGTCTGCTTCAAATTCTTTGTCTCCCTCTCTCTGCCCTTCTCTGCTTGTGTTTTGTCTCTGTCTCACTCTCTCAAAAATAAATAAACATTAAAATTAAAAACACTAATGTCCTTACAGTGGTAAAAAATGACTAAAATTTTTTTAAAGTAGAAAAGGAAGAGTCTTGAATTACTTAAGCACTGTGACTTATTTTTATTATACACAGGCCTCCATATTTTCTACGGAAAAAGGATTAACTATATAATAAAAAATTATTAATATTCTGACAAAAAATATGAACTGAGGCCCAAGTTTGCAGATCAGGATCTATCACCTAAGACTAGGCAGTATGCAGTGGATCGGGGGAAAAGAGAAAAGAACAGTATGAACAACATCCTTCATTGCCTAAGAGTAAGCACAGTTCTTTCTTTTTTTTAATTTTTCAATGTTTATTTATTTTTGAGAGTGAGACAGAGAGAGGGAGAGAGTAGGGGAGAGGCAGAGAGAGAGGGAGACACAGAATCTGAAACAGGCTCCAGGCTCTGAGCTGTCTGCACAGAGCCTGACACAGGGCTTGAACTCACAAACTTTGAGATCATGACCTGAGCCGAATTTGGCCATTTAACTGACTGAGCCACCCAGGTGCCCCCAGCATATTTCTTTCTTAACGGAGTTTGTGGGAAGTTCTTCAGAAGCTAATGTATAAAATTCATTATTTTATGATTTTCATTAAAAAAGGAAAGAAAGTAAGATTATTTAGTCATACTACCATAATATCTATTAACATGCATTGCATCCAAATTATCTTCATTCCTTCATGGTTTATTTTTTAGCCATTCAGTAACTACAGATTCCTTATTATACACCAGGCCTCGATTCAACTTTAGGAAACACAATTGAGAAAAAATGCTCACTGCTCTCAAGAATTTTATCATCAAACGGGAGAGATAGATTTGTAAATAGGTAATACTGGTATTGTTCATCACTTTCGGGTCGCTATGTTATAATTTTATTTTAATTGTATTAAACTTTGTTGGATTTAACTTCAGTAATTTATGTTTCAGGTTTATTGAGGAGCAGTTGAAATACAAAATGGTAAAACATTTGGAGCGTGCACCATGATGATTTGATATTTGTATATACTGTGAAAGGATTCCTCCCATCTAGTTAACACAACTGTTACTATATATATGTATATGTATACATACGTACGTGTGTGTGTGTGTGTGTGTGTGTGTGTGTACAGTCACCATTGTTATACATTAGATCCTCTGACCTTATTCATCTTATAGCTGAAAGTTTGTACCCTTTTTCCAGCCTCATCCTATCTCCCCTACCCCCTGGCAATCACTTTTCAACTTCTTCTCTCTTGTTTCTATGAATTTTACTTTTTTTTTTCAGTTTTCACATATAAGTTTTACCATGCAGTATTTGTCCCCTCCATCTAGCTTATTTCACTTAACACAATGCCCCCAAGCTTCATCCATGTTGTTGTAAACGTCAGGATGTCCGCCTTTCTCATCGCTGAATAATATTACTTTTATATATATATTACTCATTGTCATCTTATCCTTATTTAATCAATTTACCTTCCTCTTTCCCACTGTCCCACATAAAGTTATAGATGCCAAGGCCAATAAGTCAATAGCAATGAAAATTATAGTGCTTTGTAATTTACAGTGTGTTGTCACATACAGTAACCCTTTGATTCTACCTGAGGTAGGTACTATTACTACTATCCCTGTTTTACTTCGAGAGAAGAGAGGTTCAGAAGTGACTTGCTCAAGGGCAGATAGCTATAACGACTAAAACCAAGCTATTTGATTCAAGATAATGATTTGATTATGATTACTAAGATAAGAGGTGCATTCCATACACACAATTTAGGATTGCACACCTATTAACAGCTTAGTTCCTCATAAAAAATCCTATGAGATTTGTGCTACTATTATGTCCATTTTTTCCATATGAATGATAAAGTAAATTGCCTGTGGTCACACAGCCATTAATTGCTAGAAGCAGCTTAAACATGGACATCGCTACTTCAGAGTCAGGGCCCCTTGACTGCCTGTTACATGTATCCTCTGCCTCCAACTGTCTTTCATTGGTATATCAAAAATCACATGTGATTTTTAAAAGATAAACAAAACAAAGATAAGTCGACCAAATACTTAATTTTTCATGCTTTGCTGTGAAGCCAATAATGGATCCTCCTACCTTACCAAACGCATCAAATGTAGTCTATCGGGCAATTCAGACACATCCTAGGCAGTAGAAAATAACTTCATTAAATATGTTCTTATAATTTGTCTTCCTCCTTGATTCTTTCCTTTAATCCTACCATTTTCTTGACTTAGGGTCTTAATCACTCCCTTCCAAGCCCTATGTATCCTTAACCACCCAGCCAAATAGCAACCATCCTTGTTACACTACCCCTTCTTATTCTCTCTAAATTTTGTTCAACCCATTTAGATGTTCAACATAATTTGTCATCTGGTTTTGTGCTCTAACACTGTTTTCATATTGTCTTAAGTGAATAAAGCCTTGAGCTTGTATATATCCTAAGATGGGGCATGTAATAGGTTCAGATCTACTTCATTAATGAAATAACAACATATTCACTGATGTTTCCATGTCAATGGAAACGATCTTCAGTATCAAAGCAACAGTTACAGGAAATAAGGTTCTCTGACTTCAAAATAAAAACAGTTCAGTTATCTTCAAATTTCAAAGATCTTACAAAGTCAGAGTCAAGAACAAAAGCCATCTGAGTCACCCTCTTGATATATCTTGGCCTAAAACTAAGGATGGATGGGGAAAAGTAACAACATAATCTGATTATTTGGCACATTTTGAATAATAATATTGAAATCAACTGATTTTGTTGATTAAGTCACCTGAAGGCAAAGTAATTTCAACATTTAAATTTCAGCTGTGTGGTATGCTCTATATACGTCTCAAATACCATTTCCAAATGAATTATTTTTCCATTTTATGCTAACTCATCTTTGAATGTCAGTAAAAAGGGGAAAATATGAAACTTTACAGGGTTGAGAGTGGAAGAGAGAGCGCTTTGATCTGTATTTTCTATTTATTTATCATCCTCTGTATAGGTTTGGCACTCATTCTGAAAATTCGTAAGTTTTAACAACAAAATGCATCCAGAAATGCAGACCTGTAAAATGGCATTAAACCATATAAACATTTTTAATATAAATATATTCCTAATGATTTTATAATTTCAGCCAAGCTACAGATTCTTATTTGTTTTCCTCATGTGTTTTTTTTTTCTCCTTAATTACCTCTTTCAGAGATTTTTCTTTTTATGTTGGTCTCTCCTTGTGTTCCCTTGAGGCCTCATAATTAGAGCTTGGAGCACTTCTGCACCAAACAGGAAACCAAGAAAATCTTGCTTGGTTTCAGGTTTTTGTAAAAATCTAAAACTTGGAGCTGGGTTTATCAAAAGTTTTCTTGAGGTAGACAAACCTTTCAGCAAGTTTTGTGTAAATCTGGGATGAATTCAAAGTCAGCCTGAGCCAATTAATTTTTTGGCAGGGAAAATTGTTAACATATGACGGTTGTGTCTGGGCTAGATGGCTTTATATAAAAATGGGTGACTTTGGATAGATCTGGCTTTGAATGTATTGGCTCTTTCCACCCACAGGGACAAAATGTGATTCAGAACTTGTAGAATTCTGTCCTCTCAGATTCCTTGCAGGCATATTTGTCTGCTGCCATTTTATTTCCCAGGCAGAACATTTTTTTTTTTTTATTCAACACTGAACATTTTCCCACTTGTGTTCATACTAGAATTTATTTTCCTTTAAAAAGAGTGAGGATCGGTTAGTAACATAAACAGGGACAGTCACAAAAGGGATTAAGTCCCAAACTACAAGTGTCATGAGAGCAGGGATTTCTGTTCTATTTACAGCTCCTGAGACAGAGCCTAGTTTGTAGTAGGTGATCAATAAATAATTGTAGGATGAATAAACTTATGCCTTTAAAGAAACAACACAAAGGTAGAGTGAAGAGGAAAAGAAATTCTCCAGTATCTCCTCAAATTCTTTAGGCTTCCTGTTACTAAAAGTATTTTTTACGTCTCCCTCAAATACTCAGTTTACCATATACTTAGCTGATTACTCAAAGAATTCTAGGCCTCAGTCATGTCTGTTTTTGCTCAAAGATATAATAGTGGTAGGTATTGGTGGGCACATAAGAGTGGAAACAGTCCTTGGAGTAGGTATATGGATCCCTTTATAGAGAATAACTTCCAACACTTTCACAAAACGAAAAATAGACTAAAGAAATTGTTGTTATATACGAAGACCATAAGTTTAGAGAGAAGACATGATTACCCAGAGTCTTACTCAACGTTTTTGATTGGGGAAAAACAGGTTTCTGACTAGGCCACTTGACTTTAAGTGCTATCTTCACTCTACCATGGGTGAAATTTTTCTTTCCCTCACTTTCTTTCCTACACACAAAATACACCAAAAGTATTGGGGCTTGGGGTGCCTGGGTGACTCAGTCAGTTAAGCATTTGACTCGATTTCAGCTCAGGTCATGATTTCATGGTTCATGAGTTTGAGCCCCATGTTGAGCTCTGCTCTCAGGGCATGGAGTCTGCCTGGGATTCTAGGTCTCTCCCTCTCTCTCTGCCCCTCCCTTGCTCTCTCTCTCTCTGTCTCTGTCTCTCTCTCAATAAATAAAATAAACATTTTTTAAAAAAATTTAAATACTGGGGCTCATTTTAATTTATAATTAGAGTGGATCTGAAAAGAACTACACCACAGATGTATGAATTCATCAAAAACAAAAACACTCTGCTTCACAGAATTATTATTCCTCTTCTTTCTTGCAAGCGTCTGCCCTCCCCCTAGAACTTTCAGCTTTCCTATGTTGATCTGAGCACCATTAAAAAGAACATACGTTGATATAGTCTATTGTTACCCTCAACTTTGGTTTTGCTTGGAGTTGGAGGAAACAAGACTCTCAGATACACCATACCTTTAGGGGGCTCACATACACGCACCTTGAAATGTCCAGAACTTAAACAATAACTCCTGAAATTTATCTAAGTAAGAATCCCAGGTCTTTACTGTGAGGACAATGAGTCATCACATCTGGTTCCTATTCATCTCTGTTCTTACACAGTGTCCCTGCTCCATATTTAACTCATTTTGTTTTGTAAGTCCTTGACCCAAGTCTCAAGTATGTCAACTTGGTGCAATTTGAATGTCACTCTATTGACCAGATAGCTAATGCTACTCAATAATTAATGGTACACTTCTATTTTGGCACCCAGCTTAGGCCTCAGAAATAGAACATGAGAAAAAAAAAATAAAGCTGGCCATTGGAAAATCAGGATAAAAACAGAGGAGTCAATTATTTGGACCAAGGAAATTAACCAAAAGAATTCTCCATAGCACCCAATATTTCCTCTTTTATATTCTAAAGAGTCAGACATTACCAGACCCCACCCAACATCCCTACATATATATTCATCTAATTATTCACCATGATTTATAAAGCAAGTACTTAGACAATATATTTCCTCAGCCCCTGAAGCTATATATTTATTCATAAAAGTATTAATAATCATTAAATGGGTACTTGCACAATATTTATGGTATCCTAGGTACTGGGGATACAACTGAGAACAAGATAGACTCAGGCCCTACAATGTGGGACTTAGAGCCTATATTTTTTGAATCCCCTTCTCTTTTTCTATTCCTTCTAGAATTCCAATTTCCTATATGTCAAACCATTTAGTATTGTTTATGTATCTCTAAGGCTCTGTTCATTTTACCTCAACTCTTTTTAGCTCTATTCTTCACATTGATACTTTCTATTAATCCATCTTCGAATATATGTATTCATTTCCTTTGTTACCTTCAACATGTAGTTATTGCATATTGCAGTTGTATATTTAAACTCTAGAATAGCCTTTTTATTTAGTTTTTATTCCTTTGCTGAGATTCTTCATCATTTTATTCATTACACATATACCTTCCTGTATGTCCTTAAAAATGCTTATACTAGCTGTTTTCAAGTTTTTCTCTGTGTGGCACCTGGGTGGGTCTGTTGGTTAAGCGTCTGACTCTTGATTTTGGTTCAGGTCATGATCTCACAGTTCGTGAGTTCAAGCCCTGTGTTGGGCTCTGTGCTGACAGTGTAGAACCTGCTTGTAATTCTCTCTCTCTCCCTCTCTTTCTGCCCCTACTCCACTCATTCTCTCTCTGTCTGAAAATACTTTTAAAAATCTTTTAAAATTAAAGTCCTTCTGTGCTAATCTTAACATCCAAGTTATTGAAAGATCATTTTATATTACCTGCTTTTTTCTTGAGTATGGGCCACATTTTTGTTTTTTCACATGTATTTTTTTCATATACTAGTCATACAGATAATACCTTGTAGAAACTAGATATTGCTACATTACTGGTATGAGTGATTATTTTTTCTTCTAGAACCAGGTAACTTGCCTAGATTCTATCTACCTAGATAGATTTGGTAGAAACCATAATCTGATATTTCTGCATACTTCTTTCAATTTCCAGATTCAGTTTTGTTTTTGTTTGCTGGGCCCCACAGAATTTTCCCCAAGAATGCCAGACAGTTTATCTAACTTAGCACTCAATGTTTTAGTGGATCTTCTATGTAGGTTTGGTGCCTAAATCATTTTGTGTTTCCTCATCCCAGGATTTCTCCCTAATTTTCTGGATATTTTTCTAGCCTCAGACTCTGTTCTATAATGCCTTAAGATAGTAAGACATTGGCTTTTTGCCTTCAGAGGCTTCTGTAGGTTTGAGCATGCATTCAGGCAGAGTTTCAAAATAGCAAATCTCACCTGTTGTATTACATCTTTCAAGGGTAATATCCTCTGTAATTTTTACCTGGTTTTAGTTGTTATCTCCTGCCTTCAAGTTGTTTGGTAGATACATATATACCATCATTTTTTTTTTTTAATCAAGAAACAAGTTTTAATCAACTTGGTATTCCCGGGGCCAAAGTTGTGTCCTTCCATGTATTATATTAGTTGATCGATAAATGTATGTGGATTGAATATTTTATTTTGACTTCTAGGCCTATAGTTATTTGTTCAAATGTGTAATAAGACATTTATAAATAATTACACATGAATTGTTTGACATGAATTAGATTTTCAAGAAGAAATGACAAGAAAAATAGCACTGTGTTTGATTCTAAGGAAAACTCAAAAAGTAGACAGGATTTGGGTCTCTGAAGATAGCTAGCAACTTGGAAGGTGCATATTTTACAGCAGTAAATTTCCTATGGTGCATCTTCCTAAGGAGAGGAGAGGAGAGAGGAGAGAGGAGAGGATGGGAGAGAAAAAGCTCTCTTCTATTAAGATTCCATGATTCATCAGAGGTAAAGATGTGCTGAAATCAGATAAACCTTGACGTTTGTAACAGCATGCTGAGTCTCCTCGTTCTGTCCATAACATGACACAATAAACCTAGGGTTGACCAAGCCTTTGAAAAAAAATTCATATGCCCCAGAGCACTGATCAATAGATTCTCAGTTATAGCCCGGTGTGTGCTAAAATGATCATGTCAATGTTAATCCAAGTCACAGTCACTTGGACTTGGGAAAAACACACATACAAACTCGGCAACATGGGTTGAACATAGTGATTTTCTTTTAATGGACTGAGGGTATTTGTTGCTCATCAGGAAGAGCATAACTCCTTGCTATGATACACAAGAACAATCTAGCATTCATATCGGAAAGGGTTTATTTACCTGTAACTTTCTCAACATGATACATGGAAGAATTAGATACTAGGTATTAGGGCTTTCAAGTTAAGTTTTCTGTTTTGGATACACTGTTAAGAAAACAATGTTTCGTCATCAGGAAAGGCCTTTTTTCTCTCTCTGTGGAGAAAAATAACCTCCCACCTGCTGTTAAACATACTTAATTGAAGAGATCCGGATTGTACTGCTCATACTTGTGGCATATCACTTGAACTTTTGACTAAGTATCATTCTTGTAACATTATCACAGAATCCTAGCTCATCATGAGAACAGAGGTGCTAATCAAGAGGAATTACTTGGCAATTATATTTTTATTTAGAATTCTGAACGTAAGCATTGCTATTTTTGGAAGCACCCAAATCATAATTTCTCCACATGTATTTATCTAAAAGGGTTCAATTAACTCTTTATTATCTGAGCAAACCTAAATTTGTCTTCCTTCTTGTAGCACTGTTTGATGTTTGAGTAAACATGCTTTAGAACCAAGTGTTCAAAGCTATAATTATCAACTGTATTTGAAACACACACACACACACACACACACACACACACACATACACACACACACACAGGTATCCTATTGGTTGTGTCTCTGGAGAACCCTGAGGTATATAGATGATAGATAGATAGATAGATAGATAGAAAGATAGATAGATAGATATAATTGGCCCGTGTGACTATGGAAACCAACAGTGAAGTTGGCAAGTTGGAGACCTGGGAGAGGTGCTAGTATAGTCCTAGTTCAAGTCCAAAGGCCTGAGAACATGGAGGGCCAATGGTGCAGATCAGTCTAGAGACCAGTAGGCTTAAGATCCAGAAGGAGCCACGGTTTCATTTCAAGCCCCAAAACAGGAGAAAAATGATGTCCCATCCTGAAAATAGTCAAGCAAAAGGAATTCCCTAGGACTCACAGGAGTGTCATCCCTTTTGTTCTGTCCAGGCCTTTAAATGACTGGATGTCCCTCCCCCACATTAAGAAGAGCAATCTGCTTTATTCAGTCCACTTACTCAAATATTGATCTCATCTGGAAACACCTTCACAGACATACTCAGAGTAATGTTTGATCAAATGTCTGGGCACCCCATGGCCCAGTGAAGTTGACACATAAAATTAACCATCATATTAAATGAAAGTGAAATGTCTAACTTATTTCAGCAATTTCTTTCCATTGTATGTTGTCTTGAAAACAACATGAGATTCAGTTCTAAATCTGATAACCAGATAAGGAAATTATTTTAATAATTCATGATAATATTTTTTTCTCAAGTGTAAAAATTAAGCTTCAGTTTATACCTGATGCACACAGTTTATGCTTCTCTGTTTCTAAGATGCTATCATGCTGCCCCTTTCCAACATATATTTTTCCTATCTGCCAGTGTGCCAAAATGAAAATAATCTTCAAAAATCTCTACAGAAACATACTTTGGGGACATACAGTTCACATTAATAAATATTATTATGGAAAAGCTATAATAACTTTTAACAGAGGTGTTTTCAACAAAAGTTTTAATTTTTTAAACATGCAATTTTTATTGTCATACCACAACTGAGAAGCAATAATTATCATCAAATTGGTTAATTAAAAACAACTCCAACTATCAATCAGAACAGCTGGGCTTTCATTCCAGTTTAAATATTTTACTACCTATATAAGCATCAGTGTGGCATATAATTTCTCAGATCCTCAGTCTCTAGAACAATAAAATCAGGAAACTTGAGTGATAAAAATGGAAAGTCTGCAAACTTCTTCATAGCTCCTTGAATTACAATTGCCTCTCAATTCAGTTCAACAAACATGTATTCTTGCCTATGAACCAAATATGAAACCCTGTGCTAGGCACCTGTGGGGTACAAAGATTAATAATACATAGTTCTTGGGGCGCCTGGGTGGCACAGTAGGTTAAGCGTCCGACTTCAGCCAGGTCACGATCTCACAGTCTGTGAGTTCGAGCCCCGCATCGGGCTCTGGGCTGATGGCTCAGAGCCTGGAGCCTGTTTCCGATTCTGTGTCTCCCTCTCTCTCTGCCCCTCCCCCGTTCATGCTCTGTCTCTCTCTGTCCCAAAAATAAATAAACGTTGAAAAAAAAAATTTAAAAAAAAAAATAAATAAAATAATACATAGTTCTTGTAACTCAAGGAGTTCACCACCTACGGGGAAAGAGAAAAATGAATCCACAACTTCCTTAGTGTTAGAAGGACCACAGTAGATATTTTAACCAAGTTTAAAAGCCAAAGCCATAAAATGATAGAGTTGAGAATAATCATTTTCAACCAAGGTAATGGAAGACAGGACACTTTATGCAGGCCACTATAGTAAAATTTATTTTTGCTTCAGTACTCAGAATGAAATAAAATGTTATATTGCATAACTTAAATATAATATTGAGCTGATCTTGGCGGAACTGGAGTATGTTATAGAGGTAACGCTGCACAGCACCAAAATGCATTTTCTTCTTCTCTTCCTGGTCACACAACCGGTTCACATTTCTTGGCTTTCACGTTCAATTAGAAAGGCTCGGTAACTGAGTTCCAATGGAAAAAGGGCAAAAGGAAATACACTCTTTCAGGGCCCAGCCCCCAAACACCTTGTATGCAATACTACTCATTCTTTTCTCTCTTTCGTTAGCCAGATTCAAAACATCCAGTGGTGATCCTGGGGTCATGGAGAAGTGAGAAGACACTCAAAGAAAAAGCTGATGTCCTGAGTGATCGTGTGGATAAGAACCCTTTTCTTGGCAACACACATAGGACTGTAACATGACCATAAAGTAAACCTTAAATCACTGCAATATTTGGATTGTTAAAGCATTTAGTGCACTTGAGCTAATGGAGAAATTGGTACCTTGACATGTAATGTTTTCATAACAAAACTTACATTACGTGGTGTTGGTTTAGCAATGGGGTGGTGATAGGAATAAAATTCATTTTAGAGTCAAGAAACCCAGCAGCCTGTATCATACAAGAGCAAAATGGTAACAGGGAATTAGACTAGGAAAACTGTCAGAATTAAAGGAAAAAACAGAAATCACAATTATAGTTGGAGATTCTAACACCTGCTTTCAATAATTAAAAAACAAATGGATAAAAATCAGAATAATATAAAATATCTAAACACTTTCAATGAACCAGATGTAATTGAGATTTAAAAAACATTAAACCCCAAAACACTGAAGAATACACTATTTGACCCTTGAACAACACAGATTTGTACTGTGTGAGTTCACTTGTCTGTGGAATTTTTTCAATAAATAAGTATGGTACTATATCCTTATGATTTACTTAATAAAATTTTATTTTATCTAACTCACTTTATTATAAGAATGTGCTATATAATATATATACAAAATACGTGTTAATCAGCTATTTATGTTATTGGCAAGGCTTAAATTCAATAGTATGTTATTAGGAGTTAAGTTTTTGGGAAATCAAAATTGTACCTAGATTTTTAACTGGGCAGGGAAGAGGCAGTCAGCACCCCTAACCTTGTGTTGTTCAAAGGTCAACTGTATATTATATTCAAGAAAACAAAATGTTCATCAAGATCATATTTGAGGCCATAAACCAAATCTCAAAAAACCTCCAAAGAATTAAAATCATCCAGAATGTATTCTCTAATTGCACTAATTAAATTACAAGTAGGAAAGAAAGTATAAAACATCTAGAAAATCCCCAAATATTTAGAAATTAAGCAATAGTCTTCTAAATACCAACAGGTCAAAGAAGAAATTACAAAGGAAATTAGAAAATATTTTAACTTGAATCATAATGAGAACACATTGTATCAAAATTTGGGGAATGCAGCTCAAGCCCTTATGGAAAAATTTTTGTCTTTTTTAAATTTTAATTCCAGCGTAGTGAATATACAGTGTTATATTAGTTTCCTCTGTACAACACAGTGATTCAACAATTCTATACATTACTCGGTGCTCATCATGGTAAGTGTGCTTTTAATCCTCTTCCCCCATTTCACTTAATTTTTGCCTTTAAATGCTTATATAAGATGAATTATCAAAATTCTATCTCAGGAAGAAAAAAAGGCAACTTTAACAAGAAGAAAATATAAAGAAGAAAATAACAAAGATAATAACAAAATCATACTACTTGGTTCTCAGAAAATGGTTAATAAAACTGACAAACCCCAAGAAACACTGATCAAGAGGGAAAAAAAGGGAAAATACAAATTATCAGCATGAGGAATGAATTAGAGATTATAAACACAGATCCTACAGTAATTAAATGGAAAATAAGGGGACGATATGACCTTATGACAGTATAAAAATGAAGCTAGATAAAAGGGAAACCTGTCCTTGAAAAATTCAATTTACCAGAACTGACACAAAAACAAATAAAAAATCTGAACACCCATTACAGTTTTATTTTTATAAAAAGACTTTGTAATTAAAAATTCTCCACAAAAGAATCTCCATGTTCAGATGGGTTTACTGGTGAGTGATGTCAAATATTTCAAGAACTACTATCTTATATTAATCTTTTCAAGCACTATAGAAGGAGGGAACATTCCTCAAGTCATTTTAGGAGGCCAGTATAACCCTGATACCAAAACCTAACAAAAATATTAGAAGAACAAAAATTACAGACCACTATTCCTCATGAATATAAACATAGAAATTGTCGCTAAAATATTAGGAGATTGGATCCAGCATTATAGAAAAAAAAATAAACATTATTGCCAAATGTATTAGTCAAGTTTCCCCAGAGAAACAGAACCAATATTATAACTGTGTTTAAAAGAAACTCTTCTTAAAAATATACTGTTTTCATGAAGAGTTCATAATGGAAATTATAATATACAGAACTGAGTAAAAATAAAATCATTGAATATCTGAGTTGTGGGATGTAACTATAGCAATAATAAAGGGAAACACATAGCATTAAATGCATACATTAAGAAAAGAAGAAAGCTAAAAGTCATTAAGCTAAGCATCCTACTCAAGAAACTAGAAAAAGCTCAGCAGGAATATTGTATGAATGACCTATGCAAGAAAAACATCAGAAGTTTCATATACCAACAACAACCAATTAGAAATCACAATAGTTTGAAATACTATTCAGGGGTGCCTGGGTGGCTTAGTCGGTTAAGCATCCAACTCTTAGTTTCAGCTAAGGTCATGATCACATGCCATGCTGGCAGCACAGAGACTTGGGATTCTGTGTCCCTCTCTCTGCCCCTTCCCTGCTCACTCTCTCTCTCTCTCTCTCTCTCTCTCTCTCTGTCTCGCACAAAATAAATAAACATTAAATAAATAAATAAATAAATAAATAAATAAATAAATAAAATACTATTCAGAATAGCAAGAAAGTAAGACATATCCATAATCAAGATATTACAAATGTATACATTTACCAAAGGACAAAAAGAAAAGGCAGTTGCTTTACCATATATATTTCATGTAAGACACATATTATTTTAAAGTATATATATTGAAATTTAAGTACCCAATGTGCCCTTTTTCAGACAGCTATCTAGTTTAGTGGGCTGAGAGCAATGAAAACTTAAGCTTAAATATTTTATCCCCCTGAATGTCACTCCTAAATCCCAAAATTATCTAAGTGGTTCTTTCCGTGCTCAAGCAGCACCTTTGCCTACTTTCACCTCTACACGTGTCCCTCTCTTTTGAATGTATGTGTTTTGGTGTTTACCTTCTCCGTGTGACCACGTGTTCCCTAAAGTGAGAGGTTGTGTCATATTCATCTTCATACACTCAGTATCAACCACTGTGCCTCATTACAGAAAGTACTCCAATAAATGTTCATTTGTTGAGGATGTTACAAATTGTAGATGTCAAAAATTCTGATGAAAAGAACAATGGTCTAGGAGTTAGAGAAGCTGTGTTCTGGTCCCAATTCTGCCATTAAATACTTGGGTGATTTTAAGATATTTATATCTTTGAGCCTCAGCCTCTTTATTTGTAATGTGGAGGTAAACATTGTTGGCTTACCAATTTCAAGTGATACTTAAAATATTTTAAGTATAAAAACAACTGAGATATTGCAAATCATTACAAAGATATGATAGATTATAACAACTGAAGGGTTTCCATCAGTTTGTGAGTGACATGGCCAAACTAAGAAGCATAGTCAATATTCCCAAAGTACTAGTTAGTGTAAACTTTTCTCAACTGCACTTGAGAAACAGATTATATTTTATAAAGAAGAGCTCACCAATAATGTGTGGACTTCCCACAGGTTCTTCTTATAACGTGCTATTGACACATCTTCATGTCAATGTTCCCTTGAACTTGGGCAGACTTTTTTTTAATGCTTGTTCATTTATTTTGAGGGGGAAGGGGCAAAGAGAGAGGGAGACAGAGAATCCCAGGCAGTCTCCACACTGTCAGTGCAGAGCCCGACCCGGGGTTTGATCTCATGAACTATGAGATCCTGACTAGAGCCAAAATCAAGAGTTGGATGCTTAGCCAGCTGAGCCACACAGGCACCCTTTTTAACTGCATTAATCAATAGAATGTGACAGAAGTGACCCTGTATAATTTCCATAGGTTACAAAAATCAGTATCTCTCTTGATACACTTGCCCTTGAAATCCAGCCACTTTGTGGTGAGAAACCTGAAGCCATATGTTCAGCCTACCCAACTTCTCAGCCAAAAACCAGAAACAAGAGCTAAGGCACGTAGGTCAATGAGCCTTTAGCATTCCAACCTTCAGACTTCAAATATTCTTTCTGGGGTCAGACAGTGTAACGAAGACATCCCTAAGTGAGCCCTATCTGAAAATCTGACCCACAGAAAGTGTGAAAGATAATAAATATTCATCGTTTTTTAAGTCACTTAGTTCTGGGGTAGTTACATAACAATAGATCACTAACACAACTTGATTTCCACAAATACTTCTAAACACTTCATAAGATACAGCAGATTCTGCCTCCTCTCCTGTTAGCGTGTGATATATCTTTAGCAGGACTCAGAAGGCAGAGCTGACAGATTTCAATGGAGAAGATACCTAAGATAGGAACTGTAATTTTTAAAGAACGCTTGCAGTTGGAGTTTCTGATTTGGGAGGGAATGGGGCAGAGAAGGACAAGCTAATGAGAAACTTCCATTTGGAAAATACTGAGCTAGTAATACATCTTCAAGCCAGCCTTCCCATGGCAACTTTTTGTTCGAGCACGAGCATGAAATATTTAGAATTGCTAGAACTCCACTAGGAAGACTTTTATCCCTGCAAAAGAGTTTGTAGCCAGAAGCTGCCTGCTGGCACCGCATGCAAGAACGCACCATTTGTTCAATGCCAGAGTTTACTCTTTGAATGACTGACACACTCAAACCCATCTCCAAAGGCTCCTTTGCCTTCGTGACTGACACCTCCCAGGAAAGAGGGGTTGTAATTGCCTCTTGTTTAGGGACTGGAGGCTATTGGAGGGTATCGCTTTGGAGTGCCAGAGACCTTCCACTCAGCAAGCATCACAGGATCCTTGGGAGAAATATTTCAACTCAGTGGGAAAGTCAAACGCAACGGGTATAAAGAAATTCATGGGGCTGACGTGTTTCTGTCCAGTCTTCCCAGGGTTGTCGTTTCATTTCACCCAGTTACAGGGACTTGTTTAAAATCTGTCACAACAGATTTTATGACACATTCATTTGAGGAAAAAAAAAATCCCGGGTATGTTCCTGTCCCGCCCACATCCTCCTCAGAGAATATCAAAAACGGGAAATCAGCAATGTCACATTCTGCCCAAGCAGAAGCTCTGCAGCTGACAAGAAAATCATGCGCTCCTCATTTCGGGGAAAGTAGACATGGAGGCATGGAGAGTGCGTGACAGACTTCAAAATGGCCCGAGTTCAAAGAGGTTGTCAACCTAGGTGGTTTCTCAGATGAACCAAAAATGTCCCTAAGAGGCAGGAAAACTGGAGATTCAGTTTAATGAAAGTACAGATTTTCATAGAGCAAAACATTATATATGTGAATGGGTTTGACCTAGTCATGACTAGGGTGGACCATATAGATCAATAATTCCCAAACTTTCTACAAGAATTATTATTATTATTATTATTATTATTATTATTATTATTATTTAGTATGGGATATATATTGTGCCTATGAATTATATAATTCTATTCAAAATATGTGACCTTGATATTTTTGCAGCCTGGCTCCATCTTATTATGGGGTAAATATATGGTGTATGTTAGATATTCTGAAATATTGAGGCTAGATTGTGTACATACCTACCACTTACTTCCGAGGACTCCTAAGATGGTGAAAAATGCAAGCAAAGAGCAATCAATCTGGAAAAATGCAGGGAGATGTCCTTCTCCCACAGATAGAAAAACATCAAAGGTCTAAAAGGTTAAGAAGTCCCTTTGCTGAATCCTCTCTGGTAAACTGAAAATATGAAAACATCAAAGCTTCTTGAGCAAGCCCGTTAACACAGCAAAAGTCCTGTGGGAAACAAAAGCTAGAAATAGAGACACAAAGTACCTATGTTTAAGAAAACCCCAATAATATAGCTGTTAAAATCACGCCCTATGACAGAAGGCCTGTGTTTGAAACACAACCGTGCCATTGATTAACTAACTATATGCCCTTGGGCAAGTTATAGAACCTTAGTTTCTTGTCTGTAAAATGGGGATCGCAGAAGTTACCTGCATCCAGTAATTTAGGGAAACTTTTAAATGTCATACATGTAAAGTACTTGGAACAGTAATTCATAATAAGATATGAATAAATGCTAACTGTCTATGAGCAGTAGTTTTGTGAAAGACCATCCTATATGGAAAATGGTTTTTACTGAACTCCTGTCTGACAAAATTTTAAAGAACAGAAAAGCAATGGTCTAGGTCACAGAGTAAGAAGCACAGCTAAGATTCAAACCTAGGCAGGCTGGCTATAGAAATTACATCTGGAAAGTACAAAACGTACACACGTGATTTCATTTTGCTTAGACCTATACAACACAATACTCTGAAGTATTCTTTTTACAACGAGGGAACAGAAGCCCAAAAGGATGTGTAACTTGCACAGTCACAGAGCAACATTAAGGACGAGATGGGCCTTCCCACACAGGTTGTTTTTTTACCCTATTCCCTTTCCAGTCTCTCTTCCTAAAGCATATTTATTTTATGCTCAAAATTGTCACTCCCACTTCTTCTCTTATATTGCTCTTTTTTCTCACCACCCTACCCATCAAGAAATCTCAACCACCATGAATGTCACCATGTCTATGAACTCTTCCCTTAGAAGAGTTGTTCGACTTGTTAATTTCTCACTTTTCTAATTTTCTTCCATACCCACTGTCTACAGTCTTGCTACTCAAAGTAGGGTCCATAACCCAGCAACATCAGCATCATCTGGGAGCTGGTTATAAAAAGCTGAATGTCAGGCTCCATCCTGGACCTCCTGAGGAGATTCTAAATTTTAACTAGATTCCCAGATAATGTGGGCATTTCGGTGTTTGAGAGGGTTTCTCAGCAACAACATGATTAGCATTTTGGGCTGGATGTTTCTTTATATTAGGGCAGTGGTCCTGTGTACTATAGGATGTTGAGCAGATCCCTGGCCTCTACCCACTAGAGGGTATAGTAGTGTGCCCTCCCACCCCACCTCTCTCCCCTCATTCCTCTACCCCTTCCCCCTACCAACTGGAACAAAAATGTCTCCAGATATGGTCAAATATCACCTGCAGAGGGTGCAAATCAATCCTAGTTGAGAACCACTGGTCTACCTGGAACAAATTTTCTCCTCAGTCATATGGTTGCCCATATTCTTCACTGTAGTTTTAGAGTAGTAATTTTATGTCTTCAGTACTTGATTATAAATGCCACATCTCCTTCCTCCATATCCCTTGTACTGGATATCATAGTGGTTGCCTACAACAGTAACCATCCTTATACTGTTCCTTTCTCTCCTATTCCACTTACTCTTGATTTATGAGATCAATCTCCAAATAAAATACCTGCATAAGTCTTTGTTTCAAGCTGTGCTTTCAAGGGAACCCATACTAAGTCACTCCTATAAAATCTAGAGGAACATGGGTACTATAGTCAATAAATATGTGTCAATTAAATTCATGCTCATTGAGGGGAGTGGTAGTATATTAGATGTGTTCATCTCTCCATTAACCATGAAAATAACTAGTATGTGAGTCACTCAATAAATAATTAAC
Organism: Leopardus geoffroyi; assembly: GCF_018350155.1. Lineage (NCBI taxonomy): Eukaryota > Metazoa > Chordata > Mammalia > Carnivora > Felidae > Leopardus > Leopardus geoffroyi. The sequence continues at coordinate 49,886,945 of NC_059342.1, forward strand.
CAAATTAGTATAAAATCTATTCAGTTTTATCTCCTTCTGTTTAAATAATACCTTTGTTACCACTGCTACTTTAATTTTATAAGCCAATAGTTGGGAAAGACTAATGTTTGAAGTATTGTCTTTGAAATCAACATAGTTAATTACTTTCTAGTTATTAAACGTGATACAGGAAGCGAGGGTATGAGAAATTTCTAAGTTGGGCACAAGAAAGAAACTTCATCTGGGATTTTCCAAGCCATCGTTTTTACCAGTTTCACTTTTAAGGGGAAGATTGAAGGAAGACTAATTTCTGAATTAATTTTCCTCTGAATATTTTTCCAGGTGCAATAATACTAGTGTTCCCTGGTGTTTCTGGAATTCATCCTGAGATTTGTCTTGATGTGTTTGTCCGCCATGATCACAGTTGTTTTTCTGTTATAATTATTAGAACTCGTATAAAAGAAAATAGCAGAGCCCCTAATACTCTGGTTTTAGTACTCAAATGATTAGTATCAAAAAAGAAACAGCAGAAAAGTGCAATGCCACTTGTTGGTTTAAAACAAAAATGATGCATTGTAAATAAAATGCATAGATATCATGTAATAGATTTGTTACATTAATGTATTCAGCAGCAAAATCATAAATATCTTCTTAAATTTTGTTTATTATAGCTTTCCAATAATGAATTACAGTTAACTAATTGAGATAAGCCTAAAAGGAGTTGCAAAATGACCTTTCTATTATGGAGTAATAATGTTCATTGGGATTATTGTTCTTACGTTACATTAAAATGTGTATCTCTCAGAAGCTACCAGAGTTCTAGCTACCATTGTAGCATTAGTACAAGGTGAAGAGGCAGCTGACAAACATTGATTCATTTAAAAGGATGGCTTCAGCCATTTCCCCCACTGCATTTTATCCACAGAAGCATTCTGTCACAGCTGTCAAGGTTCACCTACCTTAGCAAGTAACCGATCACAGTGATTTGTAAAAACTGACTTTAAACCCTCACTCAGTGGGGCTGTATCTCAGGAAAGGTTCTTGGGAGATGCAAGGTTAAACTGATGGATCACTCAAACTACAGCCTGATGGTGCTCAATATCGTTCTTAGCATCCCAAGGACAGAGAAGGAGCCTAGAAAGTAAGAAGGCAAAATGTGCCAACAATTGAAGATCAGGCCAAGAAGAAGTGTGAGGCCTCAGGAAAAAATGTAAATCTGGGTAATTGGGCGAAAAGGTCCAATATGAAAAGCAGGCTCAAATAAGTGTCAATAGGAGTGGCTTACACCTGCAGTCTGTGGTATCTGTCCATAAGCTGGTTATAGGTTAATGGGGATGTTTCACCAACCTCTGGTTACAATTTTAAAGTAAATAAGAATCATGTATGGGGTTTTTCATAGAGACAAGTTTACTCAACTCAAAAGATTGTCCTTTATTATGTTAGAATTATATCTTTCCTACTTTTTTGGTTAGTTATTTTAGTTAAGCTAAGTAATATTCTATTATTCTCTCCTCTCTGCTATAACCAATCTGAAATGTCTGTGCCTCAGATGATAAAGTTTTATTCTGCATTCTCATTATGGTTCTGAGAGTCATTTGGGCAAAGAATAAAAAGTTGATGACTATGTGCCAGTCCTCAATTTTTTTTTTTTAATTTTACTAATGCATGACATCTCAAAGTGTGGGAAGCATGCTTTTATTTTTAAGCTGCAACTTTAATTCTACTTTTAAATTCAAATGGACCCTACACCTTCACACAATACCTTCTAGCTCTTTCTCCCTTTTTACTTTCCAGGCCACTTCTAGAACATTCCCTAAAGACAAAAATAAGTACAGAGGTCAGGGACAGAAGAGACTGTGCAATCTGACAAGGAGCCAATTCATTGCTATGGACATTTCTACGTGGAGTCTCTATTATTTGTACATGTTAATGAAATTTTTGGATCAGGAAATAAGTATACTGGTGGAGAACTCAATGAAGATGTGAGCTCACTAAGTAACAGAGGTCTGAAGAGCAAATAAAAAGGCAAGAATAATGAGAAAGAAGTGAGAAGAAAAAGAACGCATGAGAATGGTACTCCTTAAATCAATAGATTCTCAGCTTAAGTACTTACTCCTTTCAGGTCTAACTTACACATCCAAAATAGATGCAGGTTAAATGGGAAAGTTTTTCCACAATGTGCCTCCTTTCCTTTCATGGAAATGGCAGCCTAAATTAAAGCCTATTGTGGTAAGGATGCCTGGCTCAACGTTCTAGGACCAAAATGTAAAAGCTATTGCATTTGTGCATTGGCAGCCAGCATTTCTCTCCTCTCTGTGTTTTTTTCTTTCTGTAAACTGACTCTATTCTTTAACAGAAAAAAAATAAAACAGAGTATTTTTATGCTCATGATAAGACACTAACATTACTGGAGAACTGAATATGGACCAAGCAGTGCTTGAGGGAACTTTGAAAGGTATTCCCTTTATTTTAAATGTAAGTAAGGGGCGCCTGGGTGGCGCAGTCGGTTAAGCGTCCGACTTCAGCCAGGTCACGATCTCACGGTCCGTGAGTTCGAGCGCCGCGTCAGGCTCTGGGCTGACCGCTCAGAGCCTGGAGCCTGTTTCCGATTCTGTGTCTCCCTCTCTCTCTGCCCCTCCCCCGTTCGTTCTCTGTCTCTCTCTGTCTCAAAAATAAATAAACGTTGAAAAAAAAATTTAAATGTAAGTAAATAAAATCTAAGAAACGTCATTAAAATTTAAACTATGTGCATAACACAGCAAAGATTTAATTAAATTAGGAAATTCCTGATAATGTTGAATTTAGATCACATAAATAGAACAGGCCTTGGTAACACCCCGTGCCATATGGAGCACTGGAAGCTGATGCACTCACTAGAGGCACCAGACTTTTACTGTTATTATCATTTGAGCATGCTCTTTCACTCTCTGTCACTCCCTTTCTCATTTAGAGGTCCACTCAATCTAAATCATCACCTGTAATAATACACAGAAGGTCCTATGACCCTTACACTTATAAAAACAGCAAAAAAGAAAGAGAATGCATGAAATAATACTCGGAAGTCAGAAAAAGAAGAATGGTTACCTTATTAGTTTTAGAACAGGAATATGTAACAAACTACAAATTGAATACAAATAGTTTTACATTAACTTGTGTTTTAGTTAGGAACCACGCCAACTGATATAATAGCCCCCAAAATGATACTGGCTTAAAGAAGACAGAGGTTTACTTCTCCCTCACATAAAATACAGGTAGGTGGACTTCTCTGTTGTTGCTCTGTCATCAACACCTGGCTTCACCTTGCAGTCCAACATGGCAGCTCCCATGATCACCTATTCATTCTAGTCTGGGAAGCAAAGTCAAGCTGCTTCCTTTTCAAGTACAGCATGAAACTTGCACATATCACTTCCAATAACAACCCATTGGCCAGACTTTAGTCACATGGTCACATAAAACTTCCAAGAAGGCTGGAAATACCGTTTTTAATCAGGTGGCTGTGCCCAACAATTATCCCATTATTAAGGAAGAACGGATGTTCTGCTGCAAGTGTCAACACTGTCACACTTATCAAAAAAAAAAAAAAAATGTGAAAGTCCTTAGCTGGTATTGCTACAGGAGTTGTTTCTTGTTTGATCCAATTGGTGTTCTGTTGTGCCATTGCTAAGAGTTGGCCATTAAAGTCACTTCCCAATATTTCTTCATATCTTGGTTGTATAAAATACTCTTCCTTTGCCAGCAATTGCTCAAACTTGAGTCTTTAAATTGTGTTACTATGGAGGGTTACATGGGAATGTCCCATCTCTACTTACATATCTCTGCTGTGCCTTCTGTTTTCAGTACTCTGAGAATTTCTGTTGTCCTTCAAGAAAAAGAAATGTTAGCTTTTCAACAAAGTGTGATATATATATTGGACTGGACCTCAGAATACTCATCTCTTGCATAAAAGTCACATGGGTCCTAATACCCTTTGGCATTACTATCATCCAGTTCATCTGAATGCAGTTGTTAAACATCCCAGCTCTTTGGTGTGCAATAAAAGCACGTTATAAATTACACCACATGCTACGGAAACATAGGGAATAGATTAACTTACTCTAAGTTTTCTTACTGCATAATCGTAGAGAAAGAGGCCAGCACTGGCATAAGAGAATCAGATATCTAACTTGACTCTGACTCTAACAGTCTCTGTGACCTACAAGTCACTTAACTTCTCTACAAACCAGAGAAGTTTCCTCTTTAATCAAACAGAGAAATATCAGATGTTCTACCTGCCTTAACGAGTTATTATGACACCTAAACAGGTTTACAAAATCATCACAGAGTGAGTTGAGAGAATTATTATTGCCAAGAAGGAAAACATTTGGCCATTGCTGTTACTGGCAACAAAAATGGTAGGGTATGGACACTCCATAGGCCCTTATGCCAACAACTCAAAAAATAGGTGAGATTAGAATACAGACAGAAGATATGCAGAAAATATGCATTCTGTATTTTTAAATAGAATTTATATGTCAAAGAAGTTTTAGGTTCACAGCAAAACTGAGTGGAAAGAACTGAGTGTTACTTTATACCACTGTTTTTCTGCCCTGAGACACACAACCTTCCCTACTATCAACATCCCGTCCCAGAGTGGTCCATTTGTTACAAATAATGAATGTACATTGGCACATCATTATCACCCACAGTCCATAGTTTACAATAGGGTTCATTCTTGTTGTACATTCTGTATGTTTGGACAGATGCATAATGACATGTATCCACCATTATTGGATCACACAGAATAGTTTCGCTGCTCTAAAAATCCTCTGTTTGGCCTATTCATCTCTCTCCCCCTATAACCTCTGGCAAGCACTGACAGTTAAAAGATGGTTTCCATAGTTTTGCCTTTTCAAGAATGTCTTGTAACTAGAATTCTACAATATGTAGCCTTTTCATATTGGCTTCTTTCACTAAGCAACATGCATTTAAGATTCCTCCATATCTCTTTGTGACTTGATAGCTCATTTCTCTTTAGCACTGAATAATATTCCATAACAATGGATGTAACACAGTTTATTTATACAGTTCCATTATCCACTGAAAGACATCTTGGTTGATTCTAAGTTTTGGAAATTACGACAAAGTTGCAATAATCAATTTTGTGCATGTTTTTGTGAGGACATAACGTGTTCAAATCATTTGAGTAAACATCAAAGAGAATGTTTGTTGAATCATATGATAAGAATGTGTTTAGTTTCATAAGATTCTGCCAAACTGTCTTCCAAAGTGGCTGTTCCATTTGGCATTCCCATCAGCAATGAATGAGAGTTCTTGGTGCCCCGTGGGTTCACTAGCATTTAGTGTTATCAGTGTTTGGAATTTTTGCCATTCTAATAGGTGTATAGTGGTATATGATGTTAAGCAGTTTTCATATGCTTATTTATCAGCTATATATCTTCTTTGAGGAGTCTACTCAGGTCTTTTCCCCATTTTTAAACCATGTTGTTCGTTTTCCTACTGTTGAGTTTTAAGAGTTCTTTGTATATTTTGGATACCAGTCCTTTATCAGATATGACTTTTGCAAATATTTTCTCCCAGTCTGTGTCTTATCTTCTTATCTCTTGACAGTGTCTTTTATAGAGCAGAAATTTTTTTTAATTAGAATTAATTCTAACTTATTATTCCTTTCATGGATCGTGTATTTGGTGTTCTATCTAAAAAGCTATCAAACAGACCTGAAGTCATCTAGAATTTCTCCAATTTTATCTTCCAGGAGTTTTATAATTTTGCATTTTACATTTAGGTCTATTATCCTTTTTGAATTAGTTTTTTTTTTTTAAGGGATGAGCTCTGTGTGTAAATTATTATTATTATGTGGTGGGTTTGTGTGTGTGTGTGTGTGTGTGTGTGTGTGTGTGTGTGTGTGGTTGCTGTTGTTTTGCCAAATAGAAGAGATGCACAGGGCAAGGTATGGGGATGGGAGGTGGTGTGGAATTTCTGTGCCCTCTTCAAGGTGCATCATCCTCTTGACACCTTGAAGGGTTCACCAACCCATTCTCTCTCCCCCAACTTCAGAAGAATGTAAGCTTCAAAAAGGCAAGAATTATTGCCGGTTTTGTTCACTGTTGTATCCCTGGTGCCTGCTACATATTTTAAAAATCAACAAATACTGGCACAATTAATTTTTAAAGTTACAAAAACAGCAATAGGCAATAAGATACAGGTCATGTTCACAGAAGCCATACAAAACATAGATCTATTTCTTGGGCCATAGTCAGGGTCAGCTCTCACTGGAGAAAAGAAAAGGACCTTCAGAAAAAAGTAAAAATGTTAGCATATAACTGTAAAATAAGGATAAGGCATAGAAAGAACAAAACACGAAAACTTGCTATAAACCAGAAACATTACATACATTATGCATTTTATTATTCTCAACAACACTATGAAGAAAATATTTCATTTAGGGGACAACTTTGGTTGTTAGGTAACTTGTCCAATGTCTTGCAATGAATAGGATTGCAATTCCAGTGGTGATGATTTAACTCTAGGCTTGATTTATTCTGAAAGCCAAAGAAGCTGGAAAAGGAGAGAAAAGGGATACAATGAGCTCCCTCCAGGGAAAGTGAGAGTATCTGAAGTTCAGAAGGAAAAATACAGGTAGGAGAGAATACCTTATGATGTTAAAGTAGATAAAAGGCAAAAAAAAAAAAAAAAAAAAGGACTTTGACAAACACAGCATAGGAGGCAATTAAGAAAAACTGCAAGAAACAGAAACAGAGGACTAGGGGCGCCTGGGTGGCTCAGTCAGTTAAGTGTCCAACTTCAGCTTAAATCTCAGGGTTTGTGAGTTCAAGTCCCACATTGGGCGCCACACTGACAATGCGGAGCCTGCCTCGGGCTCTCTCTCTCCTTCTCTTGCTCTCCCTCTCTCTCTCAAAACAAACAAACTTAAAAAAAAAGAAATAGAGGACTAGAGGTAAAGAGGTAGAAAAAGATGTGTAAGTGAGGAAAGAAGGGGGAAATCTCACTTCAGGATGCACAAGTTAAATACCCCTGAAATAAAAGCACGTCGCACGGTAACTTCAGGACATGGAAGATAAAGTAATTCCTTAGGAATTAAAGGTAAGCATTTTAGAAAAAGTAGAAGGGAAGAAAATTGATATATTCCTATGTATTCTTGGAAACACTTAGAAGTAGGACGTAAATAGGTGACACATAGTTAAAAGAAAATGCCCGTAAGATGTGCTTGTACAAATTGAAGGGTTCATTCTCCACCACAGAAAAGTCTTTGGGTTATTAGGTTAGGATGGCAGTGACTGGCTCCAGCAGAGGGTATCACTTCTGCATCACTGGGGTCGTTTTGTTTCTGACACTGACTCCCTATAGACAGAGCACCTTCGGAACGAGACGGCCCTGAGTTTAATCCCGATCCTTCATTTGTCTAACTCGCCTGCTTTCAGGCAAGCCTCAGAATCTGTTTCCTCCCATGTGAAGCACCATCGGGCTCTACCAGAACCAGATGAGATACAGTATGTCAAATGTCATCCTAGACTCAATAAACAGTAGCTATACTATGAACAACTTCATGGCGGAACTACAAGAACTTTTTTTTTCAAACGAAGAAACTGAAGGGAGAGATGGCCAGGTTTGAGGTGTATTGATTTGTGAGATTAAAGTAGCCTTGAAGACAGAGGCATACAAATCATACAGGCCTAGCCATTCAGGGTATCCAAATGTCTCTCCCCAAAAGTGGAATGGGGAGCAAGTAGGCCTGAATGTTCCTTAAAAAATGGAAGTGAAAACTGTGTTTAAATGGGGCCTGGGCCATCCCTGCCCCACCCCCGCCTACATCAAGCCTATTTTTCTAATAATAGCCTGAGCACACTGATTGAAAATCAAACCTTCTCTCGGAAAATTCCAGCTTCTCCCCAAAGCTTTGCTTAACTGCATTAAGGCTTGCAAATATATTTTGCTACTAACTCTATAATCTAGCAGTTCACTGACATTTACAGTCTGAACTTTTTCATTTCCTCTTGGTCTTTGGGGGAGTGGAGATGTGTGGAAACATGCTGTTTGGTTTCAGATTTTGGCAGTGAGGTGATATATACCCATCTTTTCCCCTCCTTGGTTCTTTCTTTCTTTTTTTTCTTTTTTTTTTTTTTTTTTTTTTTTTTCTGCTTAGTTTACTCACAGCCCCATGGGAGCTCAGAGAATAAATCGACTAACTTCTTTCTTCCTTGCCACCCATTTTCAGAAGTCCCCTGTGCTGAGGTGTTTAGGATGGAACATTAACTCTTTCAAGCTGCCAGGGGATTCTCTGGGGAGCTAAGTTGTTAAATACAACAAGGAAAAAAAATGGGTGTACAGCTTTCTGCTTACTTTAAACGACAAAGTTGTTTTATAAATGTCTCTTTTAAAGGAACCCAATTTATTTGTTTTTACCGCCATCATCATCTCATCAGGCATTTCTAACTAGTCCACAATCTTCAGAAATTTGTCGATTTTGAACTCTATTGTATCAAAGCACCCTATACCGAACTTCCGCATTAATCTTAACATAATTATTGTATATATCTGCTCTCTGCGCATGTAAATTCCTCCAAATGGTCTATAAGATCTCCTAGTTTGGTCCCAATTTATTTTTGTGGCCCACTAACATTCCACAAAAGTCATAGAATCATTACATTGTTTTTTTTTTAACTTGATTTTTTTATTTTTAATTAATTTTTTAAGGAATAACCAGCAGACAATATTGTATCAGTTTTGGGTGTACAATATAGTGATTCCATATTTACCAACATTATAAAATGGTCACCACAGTTAAGTCTAGCTATCATCTGTCACCATACATAGCTATTAACAATACTATTGCTTATATTTCCAATGTTGTACTTTGCATCCCCTTGTCTTAATTATTTTACAACTTTAAGATTGTACCTCTTCATGTATTCCCCTATTTCATCCATTCCTCCCCATCTCCTCATAAATCATTATATTGAATGAGCTATAAGAGGCAGGGACAATGGGTGTAAGCAGAGAACACTTCTTCCCCACCGTTCTGCCACTAAATATGCTACCAATCGTTCTTTCTCTGCTCTTGTGTGAAATCCCAAGCTGGTCTCATAGCCCACTTAGTCATTTGTGAATAATAAATACTCCTCCAGCCTCCTTCAATCTCAAGAACAGTTTTATTTTCATAATTAAAAGTGCCATCCACAGTGATAATGAAAACTTCCATCCAGCCCCTTCCTTCAACCGAAAGCTCCCCTAGTGTCTCAGGTCATGTGGGCTTCAGGCTCCAAAGCCTGCAGTGAGAGGAGATCAGTGTGGACCACTTCTCTTCTCTCTTTCAGCTCTACCTTCTCCCACTAACTGGGCACAGCCTGTCACCTCCACCCCAGGTTTGGGTTGAGGAGGTGAGGGGTTTACAGAGGAGAACCCCACTCAGTGTTACATAGGTGATGTTGGGCAGGCTCCCTCTGAAGGTGATGGAAGCACAAAGCCTGGTTCTTCCTCTCGCAGGGGCTCTATGGGCTTTTTGGGAGAACCCACGAGATAAGCAATACCCCTTGTCCTGCTTGGTTCTTAAGACCCCAACCCACAGCCTCCCAGATTCAGGCATTCTGTGCTATCCAGGCTCCCTATCACAGTCCTTTGTTCTACCAGATAGTCTTATTGGGCAAGATCCTTGTTAAAATAACCCCTGGCCAACTCACCCACTCACTCAGCCCACTCACTGCCACTCACTGGCAGGCAGCACAAGTCCAATTGGCCCCCATAATGGCCCTCTTTAGTTTTGCTCTGTTCCCTCAAGCCGAAACCCCAGGAGACACACATCAAGGTGACCATATGGGCTCCTTGAAGTACCTGTAACTGACCTGAATCTGGAAAAAAATCACCCCCCCTTTTCTCTGATGGAGCAAAAGTGGGAAATGGAAAGTTCAAAAACAATTACAGTAGAAAAAACTCTCCCTCCTCCAATTTATTTCATTTTTCTTCCAAGTCTCAGATCCTACTCTTTGATAGCTAGTTGCTGGTAGAGTAGCTTTTATAATTTCTTACATCCTTTGTAGGTCCATGGCGACTCGATTTAGAATGTTGGAGAATGGCCTCTATCGTAATGACCCAGGCCCTGGAACTCAACCAAAAGAGACCAAAAGATCCCACTTGAATTTCCTGCTGTATGAGGCTGCTTGCAGTTTGCTCAGCACTGTTTGCATTTTCCTTTCTCCTTCCTTTATTTTGTCATCAACCTAAAATCTTTATAAACTATTCCCAAAGACATATCTCAGAGGACTTTTCAGAACACATTCTCCCTCTACTTACAATTGAGAAGACCTTTTTTTTTTTCTTTTTTTTTTTTTTTTTTGGAAACTCTTATATCCTTTGTATGGTATTCACATTCTCCCTCCTAGTCTGATGATTTCTAGGAGTCCAATGATTTATAAAATTGTTTTATCTTTTTATGAGTCATAAGCTTCTTGAAAAAAAAGACTTGTTTCTTCACATTTATCTTTGTAAACCCTGTAGCTCACTAAGCCATGCATTCAAAAAAAAAATTTTTTTAGCTTCTCAAGTGCTCAACTTAGCATAAAACCTACCATGAAGCCCAGCAACCCCACTCCTAGAGAAATGAAGACTTTATGTCTGCACAAAAAGCTGCACATGAATGTTCACAACAACATTATTCTTAATAGCCAAAAATTGGAAACAGCCCAAATGTTCATCAAGTTGTGAATGGATAACCAAAACATCAGATATCCATACAATGGAATGCTATTCAACAATAAAAAGGAACAAAGCAGTGATATATGCTACAACATGGATGAACCTCACAAACATGCCACATGAAAGAAACCAGACACAAAAGATGACAAAGTGTATGATTCCCTTTATAACAAATGTTCAAAAGAGCCAAATGTATAGAGATATAAAGTACATTGGTGGTCACCTGGGCTGGGGGTGGGAATGGGGATTAACTGTAAATGATCATGAAGGATCTTACAGGAGTGATAAAAATGTTACACAACTCAGTAAATTTACAAAAAAATCATTGAATTATACATTTAAAGGGAGTGAATTTTATGGTATGTAAATTATACCTCAATAAAGTTTTAAAAACCTGCTTGCTCAGTGGAATTTGGGATTTTTTCCTCTTATGTCAGCTTCTCAGAGGTGTTAATGCTTCGGAAGCCTTGAACAGTCCAAAGTAGGAGAGAACAGGCCCTCTGGGCCTATGCCTCGTTCTCTGAGTCATAAACAAACATATTGCTTCCATATCAAAAACCAGGATTCTTGAAATTTCAGGTGAGGGCAGAGCACAGTTAGATTGAGTGCAGCTGAAATGCACCAATGGTTTTTTGGCAGTGAAAAGAGCTGATGGTCTCCCCAAGTGTCTAGCTTAATAATAAAAAGCGACTTGGGTACTGAGCATTAAAATTTCCTCATAACCTGAAAATCTTTTCTTTGTGTGATTTTAAATCATAAAAACTTTAAATTGTAGCAAAGTAATTTAGAAATCAATCAGCTTCCTGAGTATAAAATGAACAATGTGGGATCCATGTTTCCCTCTAGATATGTAAAATAAAATTGTACTTTAAGAATGGCCTCAACTTGGGGCGCCTGGGTGGCTCAGTCGGTTGAGCATCTGACCGGCTCAGGTCACGATCTCACAGCTTGTGAGTTCCAGCCCCAAGTCAGGTTCTGTGCTGACAGCCTGGGGCCTGCTTTGGATTCTGTGTCTCCCTCTCTCCCTGCCCCTAACCCACTTGCATTCTGTCTCTATCTCTCTCAAAAATAAAAAAAATAAACATTAAAAAATTAAAAAAAAAAAAGAATGGCCTAAACTTTAGCCACTGGTAAAAATATATGTCATGTAAGAGAATAGATAAAAGTCACTCATCACCAGAGATGAGATCTGTAAGTTCCATGTTAGGCTTAAAGGTGTATTGTTTTAAATAAACATAACATTTATAATTATTTTAATGTATATGTTAAAACGCTTTGGCTATTTCCATGGTTAGGAGATCATCTATAGGAATCTATCTAAATGAATTTGAGTGAATTATGATTTGGTCTCCAAAGAACTTTCTTTAAGAGCTCTTTATGAGCTCAAATTACAAGGGCAGTGGTTTGTATTTCCAAATTCCCAGGGCTTAAATCACTTGTATAGCAACAACAAATAAACATACCACAAACATTAGTAATAATCAAAAGCACATAGGCAAAGAAACGATGTGTTTATTGTAATGACTACAAACACTGCCCGCTGCGTAATAATTATATACTTGACACAGTAAAAGAATTGATCAAAATTCTCAAACATCCACTGCCCTCTCACCTCATGGCCAGTTACGCAAAGATCACAGTGACCGGGAGGTTTAGTGTTTTGCACCTCTAGAAGGCATCAGGACTTAAACTCAGGCTCAAACAAAACCGGAAAAGAGGAATGGGTAACAGGAATACGTAGCAGGAAGTCATTCTTCCCATTTAACTATGCTAAGGACAAGGAAACAATAGCCAACATCCAATCCACCCAGGCATTCATTCACTAGTCCAAGAATTATTTATTGAGTGCTAACTCTGCACCCGGAAGGGGTGGAATAGTAGTCACTGTCCTCATGAGGCTCACATTGTACATCGAACACACTAACAAATAAAAACAATCACACAGTGGTGAGAATAGCAGCAACGGGTGGTGTCTGTGCAAGAAGGGATGGGAAGAGTTCTCAGGGAATGCCTGAGCAGCTGGCACATCAAAGAACTTTAACTAAAACTCTGCTGGAGGAAATAAGGGATGAGTGAGACACACGGGTTGAAGAGATGAAGGGAGAGCTGGAAGACGTTTATGAGGAATTTGGATTGTATTCTCAGTCAAGGAATGACACAATGTGATTCATACTCTGAGGACATCCTTCTGCTGAGGTGAGAACGAATATGTATTTAGAGTTAGAGTTGACAGTTTTTACTGATAAATTGGATTCTGTGGATGCAAGTTGAGGAAGAATGAAACAGTTGCTTGACTCATATCCCTCTGGATCCTTTCAAAACATTTTGTGTGCATCTCCTGCTTCCTTTTTGGTATACTTATGCTTCTAAGAACTACTACCTGTGCGTGGATGGATGGATGGATGGATGGATGGATGGATGGACTGAATGACTGATTGATTGATTGATTTTTGGTGGTGGTAGGAGTATTGCTCTCCAGCTATTGCAGGCCACTCGGCTCACAGGCATAGAAAGCCAAAAGCCTGAGAATGCACAGGCTTCTGGGAAAATCTTTAACCCATGATTGAGGAGTCTAAGAGTATGAAAGCTCCAGCTCCCTTCCTAGGGTCAAGGCAATCCTGAGACTTACATTACAGTCCTGAGTTTCCTTAAGAGAGATGTCATGGGAACTGTGTCTGACATTTCATTCTAACTGGATGTCTTCTTTTATCTGTCCTGTTTCCCCAACTTCCTTACCAGTTTCCTCTGTGAGTCTTTCCTCAATAAACCATTTGCAAGAAATCCTGTGTTGGGATAGGTGTTCAGATGTTCCATTGTTTACCCCAAGATGGCATAAGACCTTAGAAGACCTGCATGTCTTCTCCTTTCTTTTCAAATCTCTAACTAATACTTCCTTCCCCACCCACATCCCAATGACTTTGCCTCCTAATTCACTCAGAAAGCACAAAGAGTCAGTCGACTCCTTCCTAACAGTCTTATCTCAGGGCCTTTACATCTCCTGTTCTTTGGCCTGAAAGGCTTCACCCAGGCATCTGCATATGGCAGCCCTCATTTCCTTTATGTCTCCAATGTCACCACATCCACAAGACCTTTCCTAGTGGCTCAATATAGTTACTCTTCCCTGTTGTATTGATTTATTTTGAAGCACAGTATTTATCACTATTTGGTATATATTTCTTTTTATATTATTTTCCTTCTCCTCCATATGCTCTATGAATTTAACTATCTTTTCTCTTTTTTTACCCAATTAATCCATTTAATTTATTAGATACTGGAATAACTCTTATTCAATACTTGTAGATTGTACTTATGAAATATTTTTATTCTCAAGATAATTTTTTTTCTTTTCCTTTAACTCCAGTTAATTAGCATACAGTGTTATATAGGCTTCAGGTATACAATATAGGATTTAGCAGTTCCATACATCACCCAGTGTCTATCACAAGTGCACTCCTTAATCTCCATCACCTATTTCACCCATCCCTTATCCCAACCCCCCTCCAGTAATCATCAGTTTGTTCTCTATAGCTAATAGCCTGTTTCTTGATTTGTCTCTGTCTCTTTTTCCTTTGCTTGTTCGTTTTGTTTCTTACATTCCATATACGAGTGAAATCATATGCCATTTGTCTTTCTCTGACTGACTTATAACTCTTAGCCTTATACTCTGTGGTTCCATCCATGCCATGGCAAATGGCAAGATATCATTCTTTTTATGGCTAAATAGTATTCCATTATATACACCACATCTTCGTTATCCATTCATCTGTCAGCAGACACTTGGTCTGCTTCCATATTCTGGCTATTGTAAATAATGCTTCTGTAAACATAGGGTGGCATGTACCCCTTTGAATTTGTGTTTTTGTGTTCTTTGGGTAAATACCCAGTAGTGTGATTGCTCAATCACAGGGCAGTTCTATTTTTAACTTTTTGAGGAACCTCCATACTTTTTTCCACAGTGACTGTACCAGTTTACAGTCCCAACAAGAGGGCACAAGGGTACCTTTTTCTCCATACCCTATGCCTATTTTTTAACTCAATTATTTGGGTTTTGGTTGCTAAGTTTTGTAAGTCCTTTTTACATACTGGGTATCAACCCTTCAGTGGACATGTCATTGGCAAATATCTTATCCCACTCTGTAGGTTGCCTTTTACCTTTGTTGACTGTTGCCTTTGCTGTGCAGACACTTTTTATTTTTATGTAGTCCCAATAGTTGATTTTTGCTTTTGTTTCCTTTGTCTCAGAGACAAGAAGAGTATCTAGAAAGAAGTTTCTACAGTCAACATCAAAGAGGTCACTGCCTGTCTTCTCTTCTAGGATATTTTACTATTTCAGATCTTACATTTAGGTCTTAATCAATTTTGAATTTATTTTTGTGTATGGTGTAAGAAACTGGTCCAGTTTCTTTCTTTGGCATGTTGCGGTCCAGTTTTCCCAACACTATTTGTTGAAGAGACTGTTCTTTCCCCATTGGATATTCTTTTCTGCTTTGCCAAAGATTAACTGACTATATAGATATGGGTTTATTTCTGGGTTTTCTATTGTGCCCCATTGATCTCTGTGTCTATTTTGTGCCAAAACCACATTGTTTTGATCACTACAGCTTTATAATATAACTTCAAGTACAGAATTGTGATGCCTCCCACTTTACCTCTCGTTTTTAAGACCGTTTGGCTATTTGGGGCCTTCCATGGTTCCACACAAATTTTAGAATTGTTTGTTATAGTTCTATGAAAACTGATATTGGTATTTTGATAGGGATTATATTAAATATGTAGATAGCTTTGGGTAATATAAACATTTTAACAATATTTTTCCTTCCATGCTCTTTCATTTCCTTGTGTTATCTTCAAATTCTTCATCAGTGTTTTATAGTTTCCAGACTACAGGTCCTTCAACTATTAGGTTTATTTCTAGGTAATTTATTTTGGGTGCAATTGTAAATGGAATTGTTTTCTTAATTTCTCTGTCTTCTGCTTCACTATTAGTATATAGAAAAACAACAGATTTCTATACATTGATTTTGTATCCTGTGACTTTACTAAACTCGTGTATCAGTTCTAGTAGCTTTTGGTACAGTCTTTTGGACTTTCTACATATAGTTTTGTTTTGTTTTTTGGTTTTTTTCATCGTTCTGTCTTTAGCACCTAGAAGAGTGCCTGGCACAAAGTGAGCTCTTAGGCATTATATGATGAATGTATGGATGTTGGATATACTTTGATATATTCAAGTCTCCCATCAAAATACCAGGCCTGTGCAACTATTTTTTCTACAGGAGCTGAGCATTCTTACCATTCAAGTGCATTATGCTTATTACTGCAATTACTCTGAGTTTGAGTATTTTATCTTTAACTCAGTACTCCAGATAAATTGTATTGGACATTTAAATTTCAAGTATATGTGAAATTTTTATAAAATGAAATAGTTATATGATGAATCATCAATTATTGAAATATTGGCTCACAAAATTAATAAAAGCAAACTCCAGACTTCCTATCAACAACTTTTTAGCTAAATGCATATGACTTTGAAGAACTGTGGACATTTCCTGACCAGGAAGGTCAGTATATGCTGTTTAGTACCAAATATGGCTTCTATAATTACAAAGCAACTACTTTTTTGAGGTCTACATAACACACCTGGAAGCACCTCACTTGATCAATATGCTATATTTTAACTCTTCAGCATTCAGCACTAAAAAGTTTCCCAACCCTGTTTAAACATGTGACCTTACATACATGCACAAAGACCCCTAGAGACACACCTAACCTGGTATTGATTCTGTTTGGCAGGGAAGCAGAAACACAGAAAGGTTTGACTTATTACCGTAGGCATATAAAACACTTCTGGCATTTGTCTTGAAATATTCAGTACTCCACTATCCTCGTGTGGAATATCAGTCTTGATTATCTGGAGGAGTGTTCTAGAGAAAACATCAATGATTTCCCATATTGGCCCCAGCTTGCCTCAATAAATCCTCACTCCAAGTATACAAATGGGAAGAACCAGTCCATTTCAGGCAGATTAACTTGCCCCAGATACAGGTCATTCATTGTACAGGTGGAGAAATGATGGAGGTGTTAAGGGTCTGCCCAACAGGAAGCCAATCAACAGCAGAACCGGGTGAGAGCACAGCCCAGTAAATTCTTTCTACACTCCAGTATTTTTTAATCATATTCTCCAAGTCTGCAAGTCTTCCATTATGAAATTTTCTGTCTTGAGAAACTGTAGTTTTATTTTATTAACACGTTTATAAATTATAAATTCTCACTACATGGTTTCATCTTTATAACCAGCACAATAACGCAACATCAGAGCAAATGTCAGATGTAAAGCAACTGAAGAGCATTTCTCAGCAGCCATGAAATTTCAAGTGTGGGCAACACTATGGGACATCACTCTATTTGGTCCTTTCATTCACGAGTTGACCAGTCCATGTCTTTAATCATTCCATGCCACAAATCCTGTCCTACTGACCGCAGCTCCCATTCTTCATGCATAGAGACTTTTTACTGCCTCTCTGCTTCTTTAACAGTTACACTGGGAAAGGGCTTAGCACAAGGACATCTTGAAGAGAACTACAGCCCACTGGCACATCTGTAACATCTTTCCCACTCAATTCAGTAAGCATTATATTCTTCCTACGGTGTGCAAAGTGCTTCCTGAGGTACTGCAGAGCTTATGGTGGTAACAGTTAACAATCTCTCCGACATGAATGAAAGCACTTACAACTAGTAGGGGAAACAGACAAAAAGAGCTCTAATATGTCACAGGCTGCAATACGTTTTGTAATTGTAATTGCAGCTCAGACATTTGAAATTGATTATTCAGTTAATACCCAAAATGTTTGATATAGTTTTTCTATTTTTTATCTCTTTTTTTAAGATCAGTAAATGATATCAGATATCTATAATAGAGAATATTTCAAGTATTTACATTTCAATCTTCTACATAGCAAAGTGAATTTCAATATTTTCCCAAAGGTAAGAGTGTCTGAAACATATGAGATAGACATAGGATAATCATTTGTTTAATAAATAAATAATTGAATATGATATAGCACTTGGAATTATAACTCTACACCTAGAAGTTTATTTTCATTTTAAGGATCATCAATGATAGTTTTACTAAGTTCCAGGTTCTAGATTTCAGAGATTAACAGAAAGGCGGTATTAGGGATGGAACAGAAATTGATTGGATCCCAGAGGAAGATGAACTTGGCTGTCAATCCAGTCTGTGCAAAACACTGGAGAGAGTCCTTGAAACTCTTCCCAATTTCCTAGAAGTATCTGCTATTTGGGATACTAGCGGGACTCTCTTCACTCTCAAGTACTGCAAGACACATCCCTTACTAAGCCTGCTGTTCCGACAATATCATTGCTGCCTCTGTAACAAGACAGTGTGTTTATACAGGAAAGGGAATGGAGTGTCAGAGAAAGACTGCAGCAATGATACATGTAGAACAATATGAGTTCTCAGCTCAAACTTGCTTTTCCTTGTTATTCTTACTGAAACAAAGCTTGCATAATGACAAAGTAGCAATCAATTTTTTACTCTTAATGCATTTTCTTAAGAAAATGTAAATGCAAAACCTGATAATCATATCCATTTTAGGCAATTGATGAGGAGTGGGTTACCTAGTGAGGTTAGTAACTGAAAAAAAAAGCAGTACAATCAGTTAAAAATTCAACCCCCTCCCTTTTTTTTATATTGTGGTTTCTGAATTTGTGTAAGACATTTATGACTAAAGCTTTACATTTAATGAATACCATTATACAGGTAAAATTAATTCCATGTGTCAAGAATGCAACAACGAAGAGGTATATTTCAAACATGACTTTGAATTTACCTAAGGAAAATCCATTATTTTATCCTCCAATTACCACATAATTGACTTTTTAGCCGTCATGTAATTGATATCCACATAAAAGACTTCCCATTGACCAATTTTGGAAATAACACTGGTGTAATACTTCTATACAGGATTTGATTTTGTGACTTAAAAGCCTTTTCAGCTGAAAAAATGCCTTTGCTTTCAAAGCACCTCTGTTTCATGAACTGTGACAAAGTGAAAGACTTTTATGTGAATGTTCTCCTGGTTAACTTTTTCCTGATACTGGCTTTACTTTTTATCCTGCTAAAAAGTTACACCGAACGTTTGCATTCAAGAAATCACTCCCCCCACTAGCATGTTCTAGGAGAGAGTGGGAGGAATTTACAGCTGGGAATTGAAAGATGGAGAAGGATTTGCTGAGAAAACGCAGGATATTATCAGTAGAAATAGGAAATTGCTTTTCAACGTTATTATTACGCAGATATCCTAAGATTCCTGAATCATCAAGAACACAAACTAAGGGGAGTCCATAGTAATTATGATTCTGGTTATCACTGCCAGTTAGAAAAAAGTACCTTCACATTTATTTTTATGTCACCAAGAACTGAGTTTATTTTCAAATGTTGGGAAAGGTGGCTTATTACCAACCCACACAGTCTAGTCCTGATGAAGCTTAATCAAGTTCTCTCAAGACAGAGTGAGCTTCCCAAGTGTTTTGGCGACTATTTCAAGCAACCAGTGTCCTCAAGAAAGACACGAGTTGGGGGCAAATAAAGGACTTGCCTGCCATAGTGGTGGCATTTGGCTTTAAAATGAGGGCATTTTCTTGAGAATACCTAGAAGGGACAGCAGAGGCTGGTGTGCTTTGAATCTCCATTACAAAGTAACAGGAGAGTCCTGCCCTGGCCTGGCTCTCTTGTCACCAGAACAGATATGCAAGGCTGTTTTCGAAGTCCCACAGAAAAGATAGATACCTGGCCCTCCTGTTCTAAGCAAGAGCTCACAATGAAAAGGAAAACAACTTCAGCTCTCATATTAAATTTGAGTTATGGTGCTATAGAGAAGCTGATATTTCCAGGAAGAGTTATAACAGCAGCAAAAAGGGCCATTTGCTTCCAACTTTGAAAGAGTGACGGCCCACCAGGGTCTCAGTATGGCCCACCTACCTGCGGCTCTCAGCTTTTTGCACAAAATAGCAGCTTCTTGCCATTCTGTGTCACTTAACAAAAAAAAAAAAAAAGTGCAGAGGTTTCTTGGTGTAATATCAGCAGCTAATCAGATAATTGCTGAACTTCTTGCCAATGGCCTGCAGCCATTCACTGTTCTGAATAATAAGTGGATTATTAATTTCTTCATCCTGGCCCAGAGCCCCTGCTCCTCCTCCCTCTGCTGTTTCTTGCATCCCCGCTGCATCAGCAGCCCCACTCAGATGCTCCAGCTTTCTATCCTTCACATAAACCAAGATGCAAATTGTTGCTTATAGACCCCACTGGTAAATCCCTTCTAGCATTGAGAATGCAGAAATTGTGGGCTCTCTCTTTTTTTCTTTGGAAAGTCTGTTTTCAATTGTTCCCAGGTTAGCAAAACCAGACCACAATGGAAGAGGGCAGATGATGCCATTCATTTCTACAAAAATCATGTTTGTCTGGCACAAAACAGACAGCCTGATGCTTGTAGTGTCTTTGTTGCAGGACATTTGATCCCTTATTCATCCCATGAATACCTTCTTGAGCCCCTATTAATTACAAGCATTACCAAAGATGCTTCTGAAGAAGCAAAGGAAGATCCAGGTCATGTGTATCACAGATAATCCTGTCTTAGAGAGGGAAGAGTCCACTCCATAGAATAAAAACACTAAAATATTAGCAACAATGAGAGAAATGCTAAGGAGAAGTAAAAAACTGCTACAAGAAACTCTGAGAAGGGAGAATTGCCATCAGAAAAAGCATCATGCAGGAGAGGGTTGTATCTGCAGCTAGCAGAGACATAACCCAGGCATGGGCTGGGAAGGAGAGATGAGACAGACACTCTAGGAAGAGGGGAGAGTGGTTATAAACTGAAACCTTGCCTAGGTTCATGCACTGATTGAGTTAATTGTGTGTACCAGGCACTGTGCTCATCTCTGAAGATACAAGGATAAATAAGACAAATTCACAGCTTCAGAGAAGAGACAGACAAGTCAACTAATTACTATAAGACTATGTGATATATGCCAAAAGAAGTAGGTTCAAGGCAGAGAGCACGTTTTACTGGAGCATGGGGGAAAAAGAGAGAATACGCATGAAAATGATAGGTTAATGCCAGAGTAAAGGGCCACCAAAGCTAGGGTAATAAACTAATGAGTCAGGATCTGGACGTGGAATTGGCAGTGTGCGGGAGGGCAGGTGGGGGTATATTGATCAACTATTTCACAGGGAGATTCCATGGGGGGTGAGGATGGAGGAAAAGAAACCCAAAATATTCTAAGGCATCTTCAAAGTTTCTTCAACATAGACTTCATAAAACCAAGCCCCGAACTGTGCTCTTTAAAAATATTAGGAATGGATTAGGGTTATCCAAATTTAACAGCAGTAGGGAAGGGGATAGAGATTAATTCTCATTCAGAAAATGATAACCAGGGATCATGCAATTAATTCGCAGACATGTAGAACCAGAAAATGACCTAGAAACCACTGAAGCTAACTTACTCCTATTGAGACTGAGGATATGAACTCAAGGGGGAGTAAATAGCTTTTCCAGAGTTATACATTCAGGAATATTGAGACTAGATCTAGAAGGACTTTTTCTGATTTCTAATCTGGAGCCCACTACAGCCGTGGCTGTCTTGTGCAATATAAGATTACAAAATGGTGGCAACCAACACCTCTGCACCAAAACAAAACAAAACAAAACAAAACAAAAAACAAACAAACAAACAAAACTGCTCTGGTTTCTTCAACTGTCATCCTGAGGGAGAAGCTGGTGTCCATCCATCTGGTCTCCTTCTTTCTGTCCTTAACCTGCTTCACAAGGCTGCTGGAATGATCTTTCTGAACATTAATCTGATTGTGCATTCCCTTCCAACAAGCTCTTGAGTAGACCTTATTCTACACAGAATTGAATATAAATGGTCTGGCCAACTCCTAGCTCTCGTGATCACATCCCCTCCTGGCACTTTTCTTCACAGCACTAGCATCTCCTGTCTTCACTCCATTCCTCAAAGCTTCTGATCCAGGCAGACCACTTAGCAAACATTCCAGGACAGTCCGTGCCTGTATGCCCTTGCAGACACTGTTCCCTCTGCCTGGACCACCTTTTACAAAGAAGAAACAAATGGGTGCAGCCACGTGTTAGAGGTGCCTTGAGAAAGAGCTATACGGAATATGGAAGAAGACAAAAGAAGGAGAAAGGTTTTTTTTCCATTTGTCATGGTCAGGAAAGGCTTCACATAAAGTGTTTCCTTTGAACAGAACCTTAGTGATGAGGAGGTGCTTGATAAAATTGGATTTAGGTTTATAACTGCTTTTGTACTACAATGGCAGACTAGTTGTGACAGAGACCCTATGGCCTACAAAAGTAAAAATATTTACTATGTGCCCCTTTACAGAAAAGGTTTGCCAATTTTTTTCTAGACTCTAAGGTCAGAGACAACTTATGTTCTATACTTCTGTTCATAGTACTTCTCATTTAATAGATTCTCAGCAAATGTTAGTTGAAAAAATATATTATAAGCAGAAATATGTTGCACATTTCTTAAGTTAAAAGGCAAAAAGGCAAATAAAAAGATTTAGAAAAAGTTCCTCAAAAACTTCAAACAGGGGCATCTGGGTGGCTCAGTGGGTTGAGCGCCTGACTCTTGATTTTGGCTCAGGCCATGATCCTTGGGTCATGGGATCAAGCCCTGCGTCAGGCTCCACACTGAGCGTGGAGTCCCCTTAAGATTCTCTCTCTCAGGCCCTTAGACCCTGCTCACATGTTCTTTCTCTCTCAAATTAAAAAAAAAAAAAAAAAAGTTTAAATTAAAAAGAGACGATATTGGCCTTGTCAGCTCTTGATGATGTGGAAGCTCAGCTATCTACAGTAGCTCCTTCCCCTTATGGCTCTGTATAGCTAAGCTATCTCTTCTCAGGGCTAACACTGCATTTCTATGTAAGGACCCAAGTGCAGTTGTTCAGTGGTGAGGAAGAAAGTCCCCAAAGATGGCAAACTTTCTGTATCTAGTTTGACAGCCAGCAGTATGGAAGAAGAATCAAATTCTCTCCAGGATCAAGAACCCAGGAGAAGCCACCCACATCATGTGTGACACACTCTGCAGGCATACCTATTCATTTGTCAGAATGCCCCCAACACAGTGGTCAGTGCCATATAGCCTGAAGCATGAATTTATCAAAAGGAAATTGGTTCCTAAATGTAAAATTCAATACATCAAGCTTCACCAGGCAGACCAGAGAGAGACAGAAAGTAGATTTAATATTGCATTTGGCCATCATAGCTTCAATCCATCCACCATCATTTACCCAAAGGCCTGTAGGGCAGCAGAAGTGACGAGCAAAACTTTATTCCCCTGATGAATTTTTCAGGGCCACCCTTAATATTGGAGCTTTCAAAATGAGAAATGATTATATTTGGTCCTCAAAGAATCTCATCATTAAACAGGCCACGTCTATAGGCAAGATAGAGCTGGAAGGAACTTTTAACCTGGACTCAGGCCATTCAGTCCCCAAAATGTATCGGAGCAGAGGTTTGAGCTAGGCATTCCCAGATGTAAGAGACAATGCAGGACAAAGTCCCTGGTTTTCAGTAACCCAGACAGGAAGTGGAATAAGTGAAGTAGAGGAGAAATAAGTACAGGAAAAGTCACGAGGCCTCAGAGTGTGTACTAATGGAAATGAGTAAAAGAATTCTAGTTATCGTAGCTCTGGAGCGGGGCAAGAGTTATTCAGAAAATGCCCTGTGAAGGAGGCAGTGTTTAAAGGGTCCTCTGAAAATGACATGGGTTGGCAGAGAAGAATGCATGAAGGGAACTACAAATTGATGAGCCTAGTCTGAAATCCATGGCAAGGAGTAATGAGAGATGAAAATAGTGAGACATGGGCAGGTCATTAATTCCAGCAGGCCTTGAACCATGGGCCGAGAAGCACAGGCTTCATAATAAGAATGCCTTATGGTTAGAGCAATGTTACTTTTCAAATCATTTTCACGTGCATTATATCCTCACAGTAACCTTGTCTCTCTAGATTGAAATCCTCCATTAACCTTCATCCCCTCTGCTTCACCTCATCCTCAACATATCACCCATCTAACTTTCAAACATATGCTCAAATACTACTTCCTCTGGGGAAGCCTTTTTTGCCTCCCAAACTAGATCAAATCTCCCTATCGCCACAGTTTATTCTCAGAATTTCTTATAAAACTCCTAAGGAAGGCATTCTAGAGATGGTATGGTGGCTCTGTTCCCCAAAGTTCTTAGGGACTCAGGCTCCCTCCAGACTTTCACTCTAATATGAGTCTCCCTCATTCTCATGATCCAATTCGCAACTCTGACCCACATCCACATTCCAATCACCAAGAGAGAGGAAGGGGACAAACAAGTGGCAAAGGACACCCATCGGGTGCTCCTAGGGAAGGATGCTAGAAACCGCCACATGATACTTGCACATTCATCCTGTTGATCAGAACTTTGTTACGTGGCCACCTTCACTTAAAAAAAAAAAAAAAGTTTGGTAAATGTCCGCTTCGTTAAGAGTCGTATATGGACAGCTACAAATTCTATTACTATGGATGATAAGAAAAACAAATATTAGGAGACAATGAGCAGTCTCTTATACAAATCCAACATTTGATAGCAAAATTCACTGTTTGTAGGTCTACATTTCTGGATTATTTGGTTAGCGTGTTTGCGTCATTTGATTATACACGCTGTCAGAGCAGGGGCTGAATCTAGTTGCTCACCAAGTTATCCTGAGCATCTAGCACAGTGTCTGGTGTTCCATTCATGATAGTAGCCCCCCACCAAAAAAAAAAAAAAAAAGTTTATTAAATGAATTTTGATGACAGTAGGTTTCAATATGCCAGTTTCATAGAAAAACAATATTGAAAAACTTCTTCAGGTTTGTTAGAAGTACTGGATATAAAAGAATGAGTAAAATAAGGTCATTTTGTGGTGGTGAAAGAAAAGCTTTCAACTTTTAATATGACGTAATCTTTCAGTCACCACACTACCTTTCCAAATTATGCATGACTGATCAGGCTCCAAACATGACCCTCTCCAAACTTCTGTATCTCAGTAAGAGAAAGGGCCATACCACAAAGGAATGCTTTTCTGAGGTTTGGAAAATAATGGTAGAGGTCCAGATTAGAGAGACCAGCTCTTAGAATCTTCTGAGTCATATCTTTTACAATCACAAGTTTAAATGGTCCCTTGAAGGACATCAAACCAGATGTCTCCCAACCTAAGGGAGTATGAGAACCACCTGGGGAAGATTCTAAATCACCTCTAACTCTGAGCCTTAAGGCCTAGTGAACCATCATCTTCAAACACGAGGCCAAGTAAGATTTTTCCAGTGTCTTTCCAAAGACACCCACGTTACTCTCGTTCATAGTTAAACTCGAAAATGCAACAATTCACCACATTTCTCCCAGTCCATGTTCACACTTCAACTCACTATTAAACACGAGTTCTACCATCTCATGGCTTGCTTCACAGCAAGCATCCAAAATGGAGAGGGATCCCACCATATCCTCCTTCCGCAGCATCCTAGGGGAAGTCAGCGTAACAAGGAGTCTACCTGGATACATGCCTTGGTGCTTATAGAATGGAGTTCAGCCTAATTTTTCAGTTTGGGGGCATGCATCCCCAGCAAAGTTCTACAAATTATCCGAGCTTCGGTATTCTCACTTTCTCATCTGTAAAATGAGAATCATCAAAGTACAAACTCAACAGGCTTCTTTTTGGGAATAAAATGAAATATGTAAGCACTTAGAACAAACTATAGATATATTATTTCCTCCAGCTTTTTTAGGGCATCTCTACCCACTGTCAATTATGTCTTTATGGGAGTTAACTGAGAATCATTCTAAAAGACTTACAAAATTCTGATAACCCATAAGGAAAAGGAACCTATACAAACACTTTGAAAAGTACAAGGAATGTTTATTATCATGCAAACGAGGAACACCCGCTTGACCTGTTTGGACCCATATTTTTATACCTTTAGGCTAATGTTAAATAGCTGACATCTATGCATATTTGAGGACTTTTTAGCAAATCATAATAAGCCTATTTTCTTTACTAATTTGCCTGTAGAAAAGTGGTGACTTTTTAAAGTTACACAACACAATTATCTTGTCAAGATGTCATATGACCATACTGACGAACTCTCTGAATTAGGAGTCCCTGTATATTTATAAGAAATGTAGACCAACTATTCTTTCTTAATTTTCTCAGTTTCTTGCTGTCAGCCTTAGAGAAGCCAAGATTAGTGACCACCTATTTTTTGAAAACCCTTAAATATTCACCAGATAGGTTAATGTTCACTTAGAATATGGATGCAAGAGGATAAATTATACCCTGCAAACTGAGGGCATCTGTTATTCTTAGCAGAACGCAGCCAAAGAAAATTGTGAGACGTTATTGGGCACCAAATGAAATAAAAGAATGGAGCTTCAGAATAACACCTGTCAGGAGGGGGAGAACAGCAGAAGGTATCTTTCACAACTGCAGGGGCAGTGTACTGAAACAGAAAAGTACTGAGGGAAGATAGTAAAGGAAGATTAAATATGATCTTGAACAGTGATATCCCCAGAGATCTTAGGCTTTTTATTCTCCCAGACCTAAAAATTGTCAGGATTTTGAGTAAATCACAAAAGCAATTGTCATCGAGATCATCCGCAGCTGCTCGAACAACTATTTTAAGGTAAGGGAAGCTGGCAAGCAGAGAAAGTGGTGCAGTGGGGAGTCAGTGAAATGAATAAGTATGGAGAATATAAAACACTGATAAAGAGTAAGAGCTGTGACTTTTGAGGCAATCCAGTCTCTGTGTTTACATTTATATAGAAGGCTGTTTATGGGATTGTAGTAATGTGTGTTTTTACCATTTTAATGCAGGCCGGTGTTGCCATGGAGGGTACTGGGAAGAAAATGATAGACCGGTTTCCAAGACAGACTCCAGGTTTAAATCCCTCATAATTTTTCAAATGGCTCAGAGTTGAAATTTTTGTAGAGGGGATGTCTGAATAACTAACAACCTCTAAGCCTTAAAAAAAAATCGGAATTTAAAAATGATGATACTGGAAGCAATTGAAAGGGATGTGCAGAGACTCTTCACTGAGTTTTGCTTCACATCACTGTTCAGAGACTATAATCACAGACCTAGGAAAGCTGAATAAGTCTCCCCAGTGTTGTGATGGACATCATTTGTAGTCATAAACATTTGGCGAAGCAGAAGTTAGTCATTTCATTATGACGTTAATTCACCTATCCAGATGGGATTACGCACTGTGGGATTCCTTTAGAAGCTAACTTATCTCTGAATATTACATGCAAGATGTTTAGCTGTCTCTTGATGTTTACTAACCTTTCCTGGCTTTCATTTCTAACATAAATTCCCATTAAAATTGGTAGTTTAGTTTGGGCTTATTTAAAGTTGGGAATGGAGTTGCATTTCAAAATAAAAACATACTTCAAGAACATTTATATATAGTTGGCTTTACAACAAGGGAAATATTATGGCCAAACTAACTCTACAAACTGATCAGCTATTTAATATGAGAATCAAAGTAAAGCCAGAATATAACATAGTTCAATGGCAGTGTATCTTACCACTTTTTTTTTCATTTACCATGGGTTTACTGAAAGCCCACCTTGGACCAGCCACTGGAGGGGTGGGGGGGGGGGCAGGGTGGAGATCATTGAATGAGAAAGTTCTCTTATTCTCATCATGGCACTTAGTCTATTAGAGGAATCAGAGATCAAACAATTACAAAAAGGAACTTCTGTTTTAACATAACAGCAGCTTTACTGAGGTATAACTGACATTAAATAAACTGCACATATTTAGAGTATACAATGTGGTAAGTTCTGGCATATGCATATACTAATGAAAAGATCACCACACTTAAGATAGTGATCATATCCATCACCCCCAAAAGATACCTTTTATAATCCTTCCCTGCAGATCCTCCCCACAGGCTCCCTCCCCCAGCACCCCCAGGTCTGCTGTCTGTTGTATAGATAAGTTTGCATTTTCTAGAGTTTTATATAAATGAAATCATAAAGTTTATATTCTTATTTATATGGTTTCTTTCACTCAACATCATTATTTTAAGATTTATCCACACTGTCACGTGTATACACTGTTTGTTCTTTTCATTGCTGAGTGTTACACCATTGTCTGAAGATACCACAGTTCATGTTTCTATTCACATATGATAAATGTTTGGGTTGTTTACAGTTTGGGCTACTACAAATAAAGTTTCAATAAAGAAGCCTGGTTTTTAATTGTGCCTGGGTTGTAAGTGGACATGAGAAGGAGCACAGTTCAGAGTAGAGGAATTATCACATGGCTATACCTTAGAATAAAACTTACACTCCAGATAAGAGGGTTGAGGATTCTGTTTTTTAAAATTCTCCTTGTTGTTGATAGATACAGCCAACCTACAGGCAGAAATAGTGTCTAATAGATATTTTGGGAAGCCCTCCTAGAGGGTCCATATTCAGAGAAATTATGTGATGCTATTCAGGTAATGGAATCAAGCGTCACTTGATTGCGAAGAATCAATGCTTTGATCCCTCTGTATTTGCTGCACTGTTGAGTATAAGGTACTGATGAGCTTTGTCTAGGCTGATGTTATCAGAAACCAGGGACTGTTTCATATATGATTGAGTCCTCAGCCTCCATTGCAGTATCTAGTACATAGGTTCACTTAGTAAATATTAGTGGAAGGAGAGAAAAGAAGGTAGGAAGGAAGGAGGGGAGGGTTTGAGGGAGGAAGGGAAAAGGGGTAAGTAAATAATGGACAAAGCAATAAATGTTGAGATACACTAAATGAGTATCTCCATCTACATTATTAATTTTGGCTGGGAGCACTGATAAAATCAGATAGATACTATAAACACTCATATACTGCTAAAAACTTTTATGATGATTTCTATGGTCTGGAAATAGAAGGAAAACTCCATGGACAAGAGGATCTCTTTGGTGGAATAACACTTTGTTCACACTTCTGTTAGTACTTTGCTCTCCTTACTTTGTAGTAAATAAAATAAAATACCTTAATAGTATCTCACTCCACAGTGGGCTCCAAAATGTCAAGTAAATAAAATAAAATACCTTAATAGTATCTCAGTCCACAAGGGGCTCCAAAATGTCAAGTACAAATACATCCTCAGTTCATAGCACAATGTCTATAAATATTCAACAGGGTTCAGATTAAGCTAATCACCCCAGAGAACCATGGATTCAATGTTCAATATTCCAGGAGAAGCCACTGGAAGGTCACTATCTCCCCTCTCTCCTTAAAGCAAGCAATATCCTGTGACTGAATTTCTCCCTGTACTTCTTATATACTGTACATTTGTCCATCATGTTCTCTTCATCTGGAATGCCCTTCCAAACCTCCATATACATCTGCATTAGAAATCCCATCCATCTTTCAAGACTCAACTGAAAAACTGCCTTAAAAATGAAGGAGTATTTAATCTATCAGATTGAGAAAAGATTCTTCTCTATTGATGCCCACACCACCTAATTTTCTTTCTTCTTCTATGGTCCTTATCCCATGATGCCTGGTACTAATACTAGTTGTGTATTTGTTTTATCTCTATTACTACACTGTAATATTCTTAACAGAAGGGATCTGTCTTACTCAGGAGGGGATCATACTTCTTTAATTTTTTTAAACGTTTATTTATTTTTAAGACAGAGAGAGACAGAGCATGAACGGGGGAGGGTCAGAGAGAGAGAGGGAGACACAGAATCGGAAACAGGCTCTAGGCTCTGAGCTGTCAGCACAGAGCCCGACGGGGGGCTTGAACTCACAAACCGCGAGATCATGACCTGAGCCGAAGTTGGACGCTTAACCGACTGAGCCACCCAGGCGCCCTGGGGATCGTACTTCTTATAGTGGCCTTCAAGACCACTTGGAAATGGTAGAGGCTTGATAAATGTTTGTGGACTGAATAAAAAGATCAATGAATAAAAGAATATAAACTTTCCAATGCTTATATCATATGAACGATTGGAAGAATACACTTACCCACATATCTCACCCAGTGTTCCTGCTCTAATAATGACAAAGCCCCACATGATGTACACTTTCTCAGACTAAATCCCATTAAAATAGATGTTTCAGTTTGATATAGCAGGTTATAAGTCATCAGCTCTTTGGTTGTAATCAATTCATCCAAATAATTAGCCAATTCCCTGGGGAGCATCCTAAAAGAATAAACATAATTTGAGCAAATTTTGATGGGAAGGGATACAAGGCAGAAGATGCCTAGAACACTTCTAAAAACAAACAATGGGAATCTCTGAGGGGTGGAAAGATTTTAGAGTCCTAGATTTATAATGTTACAGGGTCGCCAAAAAAGGAGTATGAAATGAAAAAGGTGAAAAGAATAGTACTAAAAGTAACACAGACAAGACTGCAATTTTGCCAAGGTTTATCCTGATATAAGCAAAAACCTTGACTTGATTTTATAATCTTGCATACTGGGCAGAGGAGGAAATATGTTCCTATATTTTTATTTGGGAATAGGGATACAAATTTCTGCTTTTATGTATGATTAAGCAATTTTCCACAGACAAATGCTCCAAAAAGGACAACTGGAAAAGCCAGATAAAATATAAGAATTAAGGTATTACACCACAAAATGTGAAAACAACAAATAGGAAAATAAAATTTCTAAGATCAAAGAGGTAAACTCGAAAAAATTAAACTTTCAGAGGTGAGCTGAAAATCTGAAGCTGCCTTTATCCTGTGAGCATTTGCCAATTCTGGGCATGGTCTAGAGGCGTGAAGTCCAGATTTTGCCCTGGCCAAGGGCCACTGCAGAGGCATAAAGAAACCAGTAAAGATTTGGTGGTTGAATAGGATCTAGAGTGGCAAAATCAGAGACATCAGGTACCTCAAACACACTTCCAGTTTCCCACTTAAGACATGTCCAATAATGAGACCACACAAGAATTGAAACTAAAGAGCTGAGCTGAAAGGCACTGAAAAACAGACCAGAAATGTCTGTTGTAGCTGGTACAGAGAAGACAAAAACATCCCCAATTTTTTAACTACAGTATGACCATAGAATTTAGGTAAAACAGAGATAGAGTGAGTTTTACAAAACTGCAACCCAATTTCGACACAGTTCAGCACCTGATTAAAGTGATGAAGAACACCTCCCTTCCTTCTTCCCTAACAAAAGGAAAAACAAATCATTTCTGATGGGAAATAGTATCATCTGGAGCCTCTACAGATTTTATAGTGTCCAACATGGAACAAAAGTTGCTGGGCATATGGAGAGAGAGGATCATATGACCAATAATAAAGGGGGGGGGAACAGCACAAGCTGACCCACAGATAATGCTGATAAAGAAGTTAACAGAAGAGAACTTTAAAATCGTAATGATTAATTTGTTCAATAAATAGCTGAGAAGATGAGTGGAATAAATTAAAGGATAAAAAATTTCAAAAAAGAATTTTTTAATATGCAAATGGACATTCTAGAACTGAAAAATATAGTACCTGAAATTAAGAATTCAAGGGATCTGTTTAATACTGAGAGAAACAGAAGACAAGAAGAATGCACTGAAAGGTTAATTGAAAACATAACTGAAACTTGAAAAAAAAAGAATTTTAAAAAATCAGAATGTAAACGATATAATCAGAGTCTTACAATGAGAGGAAAGATAGAACACAGGAATAAAATGATACATGAACAAATGACAGCCCACAACTTTCCAAAATTGGTTAAAATAAAGACTCCAATGCACAAATTGAAGAAACCCAGTAGAGCTTGAGCAGATTTCTTAATGCCCTCTGGCCACATCTTAGTTAAACTACTAAAACTCAAAACCAAAATCTTTGCGACAGCCAGAGAAAAGACTTCTGTAACCTTCAAAGGACCAGCAATAAGTCTGGCAACTAACTTCTCAAAGAAAATCATATAAGCAAAAAGAGAATAAAATCAACACCTTTTACAATGCAGAAAGTTACTGCGAACCTGGAATTCTACGTCCAGCAAAATAATCTTTCAAAATTCATATTGAAACAAATATATTATCAAAGAAACAAAAACAGAGAATTCATCACTAGTACACCTGAAATATAAAGGGCACTTTTTTTTGGCTTTAGGCTCAGAGGAGGTGAAGGTACAAACCGTCTTCGGTCATCCGGAATCCAGGTTCATCCAACACCAACCACCTAATTTCAACCCCAAGGAGATCCAAGTCTTCTACCTGAGGTGCACAGTGGTGAAGTTGGTGCCACGTCTGCCCTGGCCCCGAAGACTGGCCCTCGGTCTGTCTCCAAAACAGGTCGGTGATGACATTGCCAGAACAACCGATGACTGGAAGGGTCTGAGGATTACAGTAAAACTGGCCATTCAAGAATATACAAGCCCAAATTGTATATTTTGGGACCTTCTGCCTCTGCCCTGATTATCGAAACCCACAAGGAACTTCCAAGAGACAGAAAGAAGCAGAAAAACATTAAGTACAGTGGAAAGATCACTTTTGATGAGATTGTCAACATTGCCTGACAGACTTGGCACAGATCTTTAGCCAGAAAACTCTCTGGAACCATCAAGATCCTGGGGACTGCCCAATCTGTGGGCTGCAATGTTAGTGGCTGCCTCCCTCATGACATCATCAGTGGTGCAGTGGAATGCCCAGCTAGTTAAGAACTACAAGGGAAAATATTTCAAAGGATCATTTGACAACCGAAAAAAAAAAAAAAAAAAGAAAGAAAGAACAAAAAGAAAGAAACAATATAAGATGTACTAAAAGGAATTTTTAAGTAGAAGGAAAATTATCCCATATGGAGACATGGAAATGAAAAGGAATTAAGAGAATGGAAAAGTTAAATATGTGTATAAATATAAATTAATATTCAACATGTAAAGTAATAGTATCAATGCTTACATTAAAAAGGTAGATGTAATTAGGGGCTCCCAGGTGGCTCAGTCGGTTAAGCTTCCAACTCTTGGTTTCAGCTCAGGTCATGATCTCATGGTTCGTAAGTTTGAGGCCCTCACTGGGCTCTGTGCTGACGGTATGGAGCCTGATTGGGATTCTCTCTCTCTCCCTCTCTCTCTCTCTGCCCCTCCTCTGCTTGTGCTCTCTCTCTCAAAATAAATAAATAAATAAACAATAAAATAAAAAAATAAAGAAAGAATAAAAGGATTACTATGCATTATACTATAACAAGTCATGAATTCTTTCAGTAATCACTAGAGTAACAACTTTAAAACTAACTATATTGGTAATTACATTAAGCAAAAAAGATTATATACTCAAAACAAAACTAAGATTGTTATATTGGATTTTTAAAATAGTCTCCTTAGAAGAGACACACTTAGCAAATATTAGGACACAGAAAGATCTAAAGTGTGGAAAAAGATATGCCATTAAAATGTTAACCAAAATAAAGGCCAATATAACAACACCAATATTCAACAAAGTATTTCTGAAAGCAAGAAGCGTTATTAGAGATTTTTAAAGTAACTTTCAAAAGGATAAGTGAATCAGTCACAAGAAAAATAGCAAAGACCTAAATCTGTATGTATCCAATAAGAGTTTCAAGATGTATTTTAAAATTATCAGAGTTTAAAAAAATAAAGAAATCCAAATCATATTAGGAGACTTTAAAACATGTCCCTCAGTAGGTAATAAGAGAAACAAACAAAAATGTGTAAGACAGGTGGATGGACAAACAAACTGGGTACAACCATACCATGGAGTACTCTGAGCAATAAAAAGAAATTAACTATTGATACATGAAACAACATAACTGAACAACAAAGTTACTATACTGATTAAAAGAAGGTAGATAAAAATTAGTATTTACTGTGTAATTCATTTATAAGAAATTCTACAAAATTCAAATAGTCTGTAGTGAAAGAAAGCATATCAGGGGTTACTTAGGGACAGGAGGAAAAGGGGGATTAGGAGGAGAGAGCTGTGATGATCATTTCATGAATGTGTAGATACATCAAAACTTATGAAATTGTACACTTTAAGTATGTACCCTTTACATTTCCACATGTCAATTATCCCTCAATAAAACTCTTTAAGGGGTGCCTGGGTGGCGCAGTCGGTTAAGCGTCCGACTTCAGCCAGGTCACGATCTCGCGGTCCGTGAGTTCGAGCCCCGCGTCAGGCTCTGGGCTGATGGCTCAGAGCCTGGAGCCTGTTTCTGATTCTGTGTCTCCCTCTCTCTCTGCCCCTCCCCCGTTCATGCTCTGTCTCTCTCTGTCCCAAAAATAAATAAACGTTGAAAAAAAAAATTAAAAAAAAAAACTCTTTAAAATATCAGTAAAGTCTAGAGAAGGTATAAACAACACTATTAACATATGGAACCAAATGGATTATGTAATCAGAGGGAAGACTTTGCACACAACAACAACAGAAATCACATCCCATTCAGATTCACATCTATCATTTACCAGAATTAACCCTGTTTAGCGGCATTAATGAAAGGCTCAACAATATGCAAAGGACTGAAATTATTCAGAGCATGTTCTCTGATCTCCGCAGAATTAGCTAGACTAACAAAAATTCTAAATTTCCTGGAATTTATCAAATACCCCTCTACATAATGGGTCAAAGAATAAGTAACAATGGAAATTAGAAAACAGTTTGCATTGAATAATAATAGAGATGGGACATATCAATATTTGGGGGATGCAGCTAAAGCAGTGCTTAGAGGGGAACGTATAATCTTAAGTGTGTATAGTACAAAAGAAGAGAAGCTGAAACATAACCTAAGAAAATATCACACCTAGAAAAAGTACAAAAAAGAAGATGATGGGCAGAAATCCAGGAATAAGAAATATCAGTGCAACAGGAATAATCAACAAGATCAAAAGACATTATTTTAAATACTTTCTAAAAATCGGCAAACCTTTAGCAAAATGGATTAAAAACAGAGAAAAGGATATCAAACTTTTTCTAATTACAAATATGGAAAAAAATATACACAAAATCACAAAAAAAAAATAAAACTTCATGAAAGCCAAACTGCAAGCCTCAGTACTGCATGAATACATGCAAGTGATTTTCTTTACAAAGTATGGTAGCAATTCTGTTTTCAAAAAAATCCAATGAGATATTTTTAAATATCTATAAATATCTAAAAATTAAACCATTTCTAAGTATAAATATATGATGCATGTAATAGGTATGAAAGAACTATTAAAAAATTTATAGTTATTTAAATTATGTTAATTTAATACTAGCATCATCTAATACTCTTTCTTAAAAACTTTGATAACATTATTATGGAACAACAACAAAAAGGCAAGGGCTACGAGTAATGTTATATGAAAGCCTTAATCAAGCTAATAAATATTGCAATGATAAAAAATAAAAAGTTGTTTAGGAATCTCCTGATTTTCATGGTTTTAATTGTCATATTACCATAGACGTGACCATCGCTTCCTAAAGTTTTATCTACATATACCTCACATCAGAAACTCTTCACACCTACATTTTCCTTGGACTTTTCCACAGTTAATTAAGTTGTTTTCACTTTTTAAATAGAAATTTCCAATTATATATGCAAACTCTCTGATAGATCCTGATAGCAAAGACACAAAGGCTAGCTCTCACAGCATAGACCAGAAAAACTCCAGTAAGTAGCCAAGGAATATTGAAAGCTGTCTGTTTGCTAAAACAATTTTAAGTGAATCCTTAATCTCTTAGGTGAAAGAATCTGGGCCGTATTCTCAATGAGAGAATATTTTACATATATAGAGAATTTATATGATGTTGAAATGCACTCAGTGTGCTAGCACCCATTTTATATAAGCACAGATTCATGAAAGAAGCAATCCCAGAGAAAAACATAGTAACAACCAGAAGCCCAGCAGTAAATTATATTGCTGGCTTATTTGGTAGAAATTTATACCACCTTCTAGTATCTGGTTAATATTTTCTATTCAGTATCCCGTGAGGACTTTCAAATCATTTTCTCTATGTATTTAATTGTATGTGTGTTTATGAGAAAATCTGAATGAGTTCCATGAGCCTCTACTTACCTCCCCTTAACTCCCCCAAATTATACAAATCAGTGTTGACTTCTGTGATCACAAAGCTCATTATTTTAGGTGGTGCTTATTTCAATACTAGAGTAACCTTTTGAGGGATATGTGGTATGAAGAGCTGAAAACAGTACCCTAGATCTAATTAGTAAAGGTATTTCTATTGTTATAATCTTCACATAATGTAGTGAAACATATTCTTAAAAATTGTTCATTGGGGCGCCTGGGTGGTGCAGTCGGTTAGGCGTCCGACTTCAGCCAGGTCACGATCTCGCGGTACGTGAGTTCGAGCCCCGCATCAGGCTCTGGGCTGATGGCTCAGAGCCTGGAGCCTGTTTCCGATTCTGTGTCTCCCTCTCTCTCTGCCCCTCCCCCGTTCATGCTCTGTCTCTCTCTGTCCCAAAAATGAATAAACGTTGAAAAAAAAAAAAAATTAAAAAAAAAAAATTGTTCATTATTTTTATGGTCCACCATGTTGAAAACAGGAAAAGAAGGCTAGTTATAGCTCTGTTTATCTTTTTCTCATTGAACTCCTTATGAAAATAAGTCAAACTATTTAACAACAACCATTGTATCAACATTTCCTTAGTTCTCTGAGATTATAGCATGTTGGTAAAAATTTGATAATTTAACTTGTAGACTTACAGAATCACAAGATAAACTTGTTGAACTATTCAATTTAGGCTTTAAAACCTTCTACAGAATGCTTTTCAATTGCTGACCAAGCATTAAAAAAAGAACCCTAAACAGTGGAACTCATCACTACAAAAGGAGCATATCATATTGCACTATTAACACATTTTCCTTATTATAACCTTTGTAATGTTTTTTACACATATGTCTTCCTTATTGGCTATCCTTGGAGAAGTCATACAAAAGTAATTCCATCTTCTTAATGATAGCTCCTAAAATGTTTGAACATAGCTATCACTGGCCCCTGGTCATCTCCCCATTGTCAGGTTTTCCATTCATTACTCATTTGACAGTTTCGGTTTCCTCACCATTCTGGTCAACTATCTCCATTGGTCTACATCTTTCATAAAGTGTGTTTTCCACAATATGACCCATGACTCACAGTTATTCTTTGACTAGTGCTAAGATTCATGGCCTTTCCTCTGGGTACTAGAGCAGTAGGAAAATGTTCATTTTCCTGGAAGTTTAATCACATAATGGAGTGACATTTAATTGAGTTGATGAAATTCCCTAACATGTTTTACTTATTCTCATCAAGTCATATCTCCCCTCTGTAATTATATTGCTGTTTTAAGACATAAGTACACGATTCCAGATTTAACCCAATTGTTTTTAATAGGGATGCACTCATTATTCAAGAACACCCAACTCATGATAGGAAAAATTTGAACACTCCCACATTCCTACTCTATTGTGATCACATCATCTGCTTCTTCATAGATAAAATAAACTTAAAATAATAGAAATCATCAAACTATTAGAGACAAATCTTCCAATATAAGACAAGATGGGGAGAAGAAATGTGCTATTCGTATTCTTTTTCTTTTGGTTTAATTTACCAAACAAATATCAATTTGTTTTACCTGTATAGACATAGCCTGAACAAGAATTCTAATTTAAGGGAATAAAGATGTCAATAGAATTGTTTCTTGATCAACCACTACTCATTCAGCTGTTGTAGAGCAATGGACCGGACCAAGCACTGTATTACATCTTGCTTTGCTTTAGCTGAAAGCACACAATTCAAGTTTTCCATCATTTATATTGAGTCCAGTAATTGCTTTTGTTTTGTATTCTTTTTGTCACATCTCATTTTTCAACTTTACTAATAAAATGTTGAAGAAAACCGTAGAATACTACAAATGAGATCTTTTAGTTATACCATTTTATTAATAGCATTTAACTTTGGCTGTTAAACTATTAACATATAATTTAAAAAAAAAAAAACGAGCAGTACTGCATTAGCAGGGTAAATGCATTCCAGTGAATAATAATAAACCATTCACAATTTACTAGGAGCTTAATTTAGCCCAAATTATATTGTTAACAATATGCCTCGTTTACTCACATGAAATTTAAAAAACCACTCTCAAGCATTAACATAAAACACCTTATGTTGTTTATTTACGCTATAACTCATAGAAGGAATGGGCATTAGAAATTGCCAAAATTAACATTTAAGGCAGTCTCTTCAGAACAGCTATCAATGTATCAGCCTTATATAAAATGTATGTCCATCTCTTTTCCTTTATCTGAATGTTTCCATTTGTACTTGCGATGTGTTTACAGTGGCTAACTGAAATACATCCTACGACCCTATTTGAGGATATATGGTATTTTATAGGCTCCATAGTCCATCCATAAAATTAATGGAGTTTGATTGTATTGCAAGTAATTGTAGTAATAGTCTTAGAGTGGTAAAGAGCTCTAGCAAACCTTATTACACTTTACAGAAATCTCTTTATAGAATTCCTAGATAATAACTGCAAGAAACGTTAACATTCTCTGAGTTGTTACTATGCATTACTTTACATCCATGAACATCTTTAAGGATGTATGAGGGAGGTGCTGAGACAGAGTCTTAGAGGAATTTCTCCATGATCTCCCAGCTAGTAAATGGCAGTCAGAGCCAGGAATAGCATCCAGACTTTCTAGTGGCAGATTTCCTGTGCTTGTCTATGACACTTCAGAGACTTTCAGTATCTATGGTTAGGCTATCTCTACTTAATCAATTCTGAAGAAAGCATCCTCATTTTCTCTCTAACCAACCTATAGTATTTTGGACATCTCTAACTTAAGAAGTCCTTGCTTCTATTGAATCTGTATAAATGATACTTATACCTC
Organism: Leopardus geoffroyi; assembly: GCF_018350155.1. Lineage (NCBI taxonomy): Eukaryota > Metazoa > Chordata > Mammalia > Carnivora > Felidae > Leopardus > Leopardus geoffroyi. The sequence goes on from NC_059342.1 coordinate 49,925,513, forward strand.
TTTGTCAAGGCTCAATCCCTTGGAGTAGAACTGAATAAATCAAATGCCTCTATATGTGATGTACATTGAAGTAATGAATAAGGCAATCATGCTGCCTCCAAACCTCCTTTTTAAAATATACATATTACTTCTCAGTTCTCTCAACTTCTTTTCTTAGGATGAATCCCTAGCCTTACCACATTCTGATTCTTTCCTGACTACAATTGTTTATCAACAACCATTTTAAGTTGTAGCATCAAAACTGAAGAACAATCTTTCAGACATGAGCTGACCATTAGACATTGTCCTGGGACTCTACCCTCCCTTATCCTGAACAGTAGACCAGAGAACCTGAGCATTTCTAATTGAATGTTACTTCTTTGGACTTTGTAAAAACAAACCAGCAGGGCCACAACAGGCATACCATAATGAGGATATGGTTATGTAATTTACCAGCTGCTTTGATTCAAAGAGATCTTGAAGAAAAAATATGTGGTTCAAATTATGGCTCATGAAGTTCACAGCCAGTGTTTAGCAGTCAGCTAATTCCCTAATGACTTAACCTAGCTAGCTGTTTAGTCTTCCTATGTTGGTGACTGCCATCTTAATTCTAGGGACTGAAGAAGTTCAGGCCAACTCCAACACACATGGCCATAGTCAACTGTAGTATGGAATGTAGCAGGCACCAAATGATATTACTGTCTCATCCTGATCTTGAAATCAAGAAAATTCTCTAGATTGAGTCATTCTTCCAAAATTCTTATCTGAATAGGTGTTTTTTTTTTTATCTTAATGTACATGATCAACTATGTATTTATCTTTAGGAAATTTTATCTTTTAGCTGAGTTGTGAACTATGAATCCTGGCTTGGTTATCTGGAACATTAGCTCTCCCCTTCAGCACAATGTTATCCTTCGATTTCTTAAGTATGCTACCTTTATCATTTTCAAGGCTTCATAGAAAAGGGGAAAAATGGGCTCAGCTGGGTCTCACAGTCCTGGCTATACCACAAATGCAGCCAGATGGGTTCAGAGAAGGAATTTTTAGGTAGAAGGAAAATGATCCCAAATGGCAATATGGAAATGAGAAGGAATTAAGAAAATGGAAAAGTTAGTACAGTAAGGGAAATGAGAAAGAGCATTAGTATCGGATCAAGAGATCAGTAGGTGCTCTAACACTGTATTAGGCCTCTATAATCTATCACCCCGGCCTAAATATTCTGTGTTAGTCACCTGTAAAGATTTCAAACATTAGTAACCTAAAAAGATCATACAGATCTAATCAAGGTGTTTTTAGTGAATGGTTTATTATGCTCCCAAATAATGGTAAAAATGGCCCTAGGTATTAAATGCTTACTGTGATCCAGGCAACTTCATCTGAGTTACTTCTTCCAATTCTCCTAACAACCCTCTAAGACAGATATTATTATTATTATTATTATTATTATTATTATTATTATTCTGGCTATTTTACAGAGGAGGAAACTAAGCTACTTCATCCTATAGATTGAAACAGCTGTCTGTCACCAGAGTCGGTACTCTTTGACATTCTGGACAAAGCTCTACTGTTATTCCAGCTTTTAACACAGGAGGCGATTTCTAGCCTCCGTATTTTTTCCTGGTAACTGCAACCATAGTTTTATTCTGATCTATTTTTGCAGTCTAACATCTCTAAAGCATTTACTTCAACTCTATGACCCAGCAAGCCCATTATCACCTTTAGTCTCTATTTCTTTTTTTCCCCAAGTTGAATACCTTTCATTCTTCTTTAGTGAAGTCCAGCCGTGTTCATTTGTCAATGTGCTAAGTATGTACCATGTTTCAGAATTATGGTAATAGCCTGAGCAGCATTTCTAAATGGGAAAGGTGTTTTGACTTGTTAACAAAGATCCTAACTATACATTTAACAGGGAGGATAACATGTCCAAATGAAATTGTTCTCCATGAATTATGAAATTGTATACATGGTCTCTACTTAAAAGAGAAGAGCCTACCTCACAAATATATGCATATTTGTATGTTTAAAGTCATTCTTATTATATATAAAAACATAATGGATGCCTTACATTTCCTGTAAGGCAACTATCCTGTAATTGTCTTTGAAACATTCTAATTTAAAACACACCTCAAAAATTCACAGAGGGAAGGAACAAATCTAATTAAGTACATTCTGTAGTAAGTTGCATATTTGGTGGCATAGCTCCCTCCAACCCCCCTCCATCATCAAACAAATATATAAAACAAAAACAAAAACAAAACAGGTTATATAGGAAACTTTGCCCAGCAAACGCTTTCAGAAAGAATTGTCTCACCCAGACCACCCATCCCTGTCACTATTCATGACTACTTCTACTACACTTCAGGGACTTTGCTGTCAAATGAAATATTCCCTAATCACTAAAACTTCTGTCCTTGAGCCTCAAACGTGTGAGGTTATAGGCAGCCAGAGAATCATCCAGAGATTCACATGGCTGCCTAATGTTCCCTAGGCTCTTCTGATGCAGCTGCAAGAGAAAAAGCTGCAAGCCAAACCCAGAACCCAGCATGCCAGAGCCCAGCATACCTTGTCTGTACTCTGCTAACACCAGACTAGGCCAGGCTCCTGATGTGTGCTCCTGGACAAATTCCCCAGAAATACACAATAATTGCTATCTCTGCCCATTTTTCTTGGGAATGCATTGATCTCAGGTTTGCAAAGATATATGCATAGAGAGAGAAGTAGATCACAAGGCAAAAAAGGGAGTTAGCATCAGTCACCATTAATAATGGTAGCAGAGCGGTGAGCCATTGCTGTCCATGACCAACTGTGTAAATCACAATTTGAACTTGCCCTCTTCCTAGGCTGAAGGGGTGGTCCCCCTGCTCTGTGTTGGGATGGTTCCACCAGAGTTTGGGTTTGTTTGGTATCCTTTAATACTCCCTCTACCCCTGACTTAGCTGGAGGTCCACCTCAGACTCTGAGGAAACTAAAAGTGTCCTTCCTGAAGTGTAAACATAATTCTTTGTCAACACATCACCGGTTTTCCAATGCAAAGGACTGAGTTATGGCCTATCGCTATACCTGTTCAGATATATGTAGAGGTGAGCTACCAGCACCCCAATTTATCAATAAAATTTTCATGCATCATATTTTAGCCAAGATGACTTTCTATATGAAAAAAGAAATTAAATAATCACAAATATTTACATGAGTATTTACTAAGCGCCAGACATGTTACTATCCACTCATTGCTTTGGCCAGTCCTCTTTCCACCCTATAAAGTAAATACTATCAGGACCCTTGCATTTCTGAAAAAAAAAAAAAAAAAAAAAAACAACTGAAATTCGGGGATAAGAATTTTGTTTAAGGTCACACAGTTAGTATCTGAACAGACCGAAATTTGAACTAGACCTCACTAATGGCAGGACTATATAACTTGAAGTAAAAATGCCCTCAATTTCCTACTTAATGGAATAAATGCTTAGGTAATTCAAACACAAATTGAATACGCTTTCAAATGATAACTTTTAACATACTTTTGACTTACAAATAGCACAGAAAGAAACGATACAGGATGCAGAAAGGATTTCCAGCCCTATATTTTAGGAAATGTTTTTCCTTTGGCCATTTCTCAAGCCTAAATTCCTCCAATGATAGATTACATCCTGCTTATTATCTACAAAGAACACAAATAGTTAGAAAAATGTTTTTGACCCCTACCAAAAGCAAATATGACCTCGTTTCCAACCTTGGTCTGGACTGTGAATACTGATTTGGAACCAAGTTTTTAAAAGAATTAGCTCAAAGCAGCAGGTTTGTAGCTCATATGACACAAGATGATCAATGACCACATTAGCTACTAATCTAAGGCATAAAACATGCATGAGGCATTAGCATGGAAATCTAACACGTTCCCACCCCAGGTGGCACTGGATTTCTAATCTGTTGTCCCATCTAATAGGAATAAACTTAAATAGCTTATTTAGAGCTTCATTTACAAAGTTAATAATTAGGGTGATTTACTCAAAAGGCAGGAGAGGGGAAAGGAGAAAGGGAGACAGCTGGGTGGAAGTTGAACCAGGAGAAAGAAAATAAGTCATTTTTGAAAAAGCCAAATTCAACGTCTTAATATAATTTTGCCTTGAACGATATCTCCCATTCTGATGATAGGAAATCGGGGTTAAAAAAAAAAAAAAAGCGTGATTCTGAGAAGCTGAGTCTTAGAGGGGACCAAACAAATAAATATTTTTATTTGTTACAGAATGCTAGGTAAGTTGTTTAACCATACATACAAAAGTTTCTACATCTTTAAAATGGCAAAGACAATACGTGCATTGCAAGGAATAAAAAGATAACAAAAGCAAAGTGGTTAATACAGTACTTGACACTTGGGAAATATTCAATTTCTATGGATTCTACCCTTTAGTGGATTCCCCCAGAAAGCCCTAAGATGCAAATATGGTCCCCTCTTCCTGATTCTGAGATGCCAGGGACTGATCTAGTCACAAATTTTGATATGGTATTTTTTCACCTCCATCAAGTGCTGGTTAAATAGTTGCCTGAGTTGCTTAATTTGGTGTTACATAGGATATTGGGCAAATGAGGTTCAACTCATCAGAAATAAGCAAGTAGGTAGCCTGTCATTTACCTCTAAGGTGACCCAAGTTTCTCTATGTACCAATTATGTGACCTGGCTGTAGGCTTATCCCTAAACTTTTAAGGATCCAGGGCAAGATACCAAATGTAAATCCGTATTTTTCAAAATTTAAAACTTATAAAACAGTAAACAAAATTTAAATACAGTAGTGTCTATCCCCTTACCTAGACAAAAGTACCTTAATAATAACCTGGAAGGCTAGATTCAAATTTATAATACCAAGACCCCTTAGAGTTCTGTGCCAGAACATGGCAGCATGGAAAGAGTCAGCTTCTCCGTCCTTCACTTCCCACTAGTCTCTGTCTTACTCTGTAATGGCACTTGCATATGTATATATGTGGAACTCCAATTCTCACATCCATCCCCCACCCTCACAAACAGCCACCCCAAGACCACCTACCAAGCCCACTGGTGTGTCTGCCAACAGCATGTTTGGTCATCCCCCAAGAGGAAAATCCAAAGAAAAACTCCCATGCTGGTCCTCAAAGCAGGCTAAGCACTTCTTAGCCTGGAAATTCCAGGGTCCCAAATACTCAGAATCATCTAGAAGTGAGGGAAGCAGGCTCCAGGGAGCCATGAAGATGGCGCTGAGGACATGCTGCCCATGGACACTGGTGCAGAGTCCACATGGATCTGCAACCTATAGAGCCAGAGAAGAGTCATCTAATGCAGAGAGACCAGCGCAGGGGTCCCTTTTACCTAGTTCCACAAAACTTACTTGTTCGGTCGAGTTAATATATCTCCTCATGGTCCCAGTTGCTTTCAGGAAGGGCAGAGTGTTAACACATTCACCACAGGGGAGCTGGATACTACTAATAAAGTGGCTCCAGAGTAGGCAGTCCTTCTGCAATGGAAAGTGTGGACATTATTATTAACCCTTCTAATTTCACTCTATGCATTAAATCAGTCTTAATAATTAGCAGGTTCCATCTTCCAAACAATTAGCTAGACTGGTAAATAATCAAGAGACAGGAAAAGCTAATTAACCTTTGATTTCCTTCACAGACTACTATGTAGGGATTCTTTATATCTATAATGCACTTTAGGGCTTTCTTTTTTCACAGAATTGTTCCAAAGTGTTCTCATGCCCATCCATATTATATAAAAGTATGGTCTGCCCCACTTCATCTAAGAGATGAACCACTCAGAACCACTAAGAGATTTTTCTGGGCCACGGAGAGAATTTTTGCATGTCCCAAGGCCATAATGCTCACTTTTAGGGGGTTGTAAATAGAAGGTACAGTCTACTACCCACAGCTTCTGATCGACTCGTGTTTCTGCCCTAACAGAACACAGCCAGTCGGGAAGGAGCCTCACCATACCTGCCCCAACCAGATTAAGGTTCTGCAGAAAGACTCAACATTCAGGGACATATTCCAGATCAAGTAGCACACCTTTGGTTATGGCCAAATCCTTCCATGAGTTGGTCCTTGCCCAGTTCCTCTCTCCCACCCACCCACCACCGCTCTCCCACCCCTAAAGGTCTTTCCACCTCCAAGGTTCTCAAACCACATTGAAATCACATGGGGAGCTTTAAAACTCGGCTACTGAGATTCCGGTGTCATTGGTGCAGCTGGGGCATGTTGAGTTTTAAGAGTTCACCCAGATGACTCTAATGTGAAGCCAGTTTCAAGAATCAGTTCCAACACACACAGCCCCACCACTACAGCCCCAATCGACTTGCTCTTTCCCAAACACATTCAGAATTCTCACACTCCTAAGCTCCTTCTTTTTGCTTCAAAAATCCCTCTCCTACCCGGCAAACGTCTTCTCATCCTGTAAGAGTCAGTCAAATGAAGCCATGCCCCAGCCAGTCTCCCCATTTTGAGACCCCCAAACACCTCATGCACCCCCTTAAGAGAGCTAACAGAGACCATATAATGTATCAGCCTGGCAAACGCCTTGTTGAATGCAAAAGAAAATTATATAATGATGTTGGGTGACAGGGGTAGGCCAGGACTAGCCCAGGCAAACTGGAACATCAGATTGCCCAAATGATAGCCCTTATTATATTAATCAGTAATTGCATATTTGCTTGTCTGTCTCCCATCCTAAGTGTGAAAGCCATCAAGGCAGGCACTGTGTTTAGTCATCTCTCTAATCTCAGCACCTGGCATAGATTAGATGTTAAATTGAGATTTCTATAAAAGGCCCTCTACTTTTTAATAGTTAAATGTGTAGACTCTGTAATCAAAGAGCATGGGTTCAAATTCCAACTCTGCCACTTACTAACTGTGTGACTGGACAATTTCTTGTGCTTTAATGGTTTCCTATCTGAAATGGAAATAATGGAATGTACTTACTAGGGTTGTTTAAAGGTTTAAATGAGTCAATATATGTAAACCACTTAGAACAATATCTGGACATAGGAAGCACCATATGTGTTTCTTATTCTTTGTTTTTTAAAAAAAATGGATAAACCAATTGAATTGGCTATTTTCTATGGACTGCTCCAAATGATCATGCCCACAGTGATTGCTCATAACAATAATGGCTAACATTTACTAGTGAATCTCCATGTTCCAGGCCCTGTTACTTGCTTCGCACACATTCTCTAATTTACCCTTCACCACAACCCTATCAGGGAAATACATTATCTCTTACCCTAGGTTTATTGTTAAAAAAACTGAGGCTCAAAAATGAGGATTTCCACAGTCACTTTATTTTATCTTTCTAGAAGTATTCTCGATTTCTACATTCTCTCACTGTGAGTTTCTTGATTCCTTTGAGAAGTTAAAGGGCTTCTCGGACATCCTTGTTATTACCCAACATACCCAATGTTTGACAAAATGGAGAGGGAAAAGGCAATGGCAATGAAATCTGTATTTTGGAGGAAGCTCTTATTAACTCCTTTTTGAGATGTTTTAAAAATTCACGAACCAGTATTGTCTAGAAAGTAATATATACAAAGCAGGATTTCTGGTAGGTACTCCGAGGACACCCAAAATTATAAAATCTTCCTTTTATGTCCAAGGAGTTCAAAATCTAGTTGAGAACAGAGAGAAAACATCAAAAAACACTGTAGGATTTAAACAGCAGTAATATAAGGGAGATTTCCAAAGCAACATATGATTAATTCCCAAGTAAATGGTACAGTTTGTGTACATGCCACACCAGGTCAGGAAAGCAAGGACTTCCGAAAGAGAAGAGACTGAAGAGACAAAAGTCTGTGTCTTTAAACATTTATTAACTCCATAAACATTCACCAACACCTGCCGTGTGTCACCTCATTGCACACTGAGACTGTGGAGATTAGGAAATCAGAGTGGTGCACTGACTCAAGAAGCCAAGAGTCTGGAGGGGAAATCAGACGTACGGGCAGATAACTCAAGTTGCATAAGAATAGCAAGGGCAGAGGTAGCTATTCTGTGTCTGGGATACAGACGGGAGAGAGACAGCCATCCAGCATAGTCTGGGCAAAGCTGGTAGGTGCAAGGTGGTAGAAGGCTCTCTAGAAAAGAGATTGCCCAAGCTGAGTCTTAAAGAATGAATAGGGTTACCAAATGGGAGGAGAGAGGAAGAAAAGACTCAAAGAGCAGCGAAAAAGAATGGGAAAAGGGGGAGAATAAACATTAAATAAAAAGAAACAAAGACTAGGAAATTCAAGCAGAAAAGAATAAAAAATTTAGGAAATGGAAGGTGAGAAAACTGGGGTCATAGGAGGGAATCCAACAAAAATCCTCTAGATAGGCTTTAGATATAAGACTGGAAAGTAAAATGATCATTTTTTGAATTTATATTGTTCAACAGAATTCAGATAATGAAGAGATTGCATATCATCGATGAACTTCTTGAAGAAAGGAATAAGGCATGCTTGAATATGTATTCACACTTTAAAGTGTCCGGAACCAAGAAAATACTCAAAATGTTTGCTCTGTGAAAATATGCACATGCACACACAGGCACTCATACACTAACACAAAAACATGTGCCAAAGCACAAACTACTCCTAGTTCCTAGTCATAAGTGATTTCAAAATTAAATGTTGTCTTTGTTTGTTTTTAGAGCAGTCTTCCTACCAGTCTCTACCAGGGATGGGGGCAAGATGAAGTAACTCCTGGGGAAATATGAAGGGCTGAAGGGAAGATAAAACAACCCTTCTCTTTGGCCTTGAACGATGTTTTTAAAGCATACATGCCCGAAGGGAAATGTAGACGTTTATTTGCCTCGTGTCATTAAAAAGTGCACATAGCCTATAACTAAAGAAGAAAAACCATTATCCAAAAGAAGAACTCACAAGTTTGTTATTATATTATGTTATTTATGCATATGTATATATTGCATACATGCGTAAAGATATAGAATATATACCATATATACCATAACCTTCCCGCTATCCATTAATGGGTCAATGAATTAATGGACCATGAGGCAGTATAACAGAGTGACTAAGTGCACATGCTCTGAAGTTAGACCACTTGGCCTTCGGTCCTCACTCCTGAATGTACTAGCTATATGAGCGCTTTCCCTGTGATTGTAAGCAACTTCGCTTTTCCAACTCTTAATGACTTCCTCTATAAAATCAAAATAATAATAGAACCCATGACATGGGATTAAATAGTGATCCTCTTATGAGGATGACATGATGTAATTCATGTAAACGTGCTTAGCATATTGGCTGGCATGTCACGAGAACTCAGTAGCAGTCTCAGAACTATTAAACTTATGCCAGAAATTATTCCAAAATATAGAAAGAAGGAGACATTTTTTTAAAAGGATTAAAGTGATTAGATAGGGCTGAGTAGGCAGCTATAAAATCACCATCAGAAAATTCTCTTATAAAGAAGGGACTATCCAGTGCTTAAAAGAGAGGATCATTTTTCATGGTGCTCTTCATATATTCTTGTCACTCTGACTTGCCTCATCTATATAAATGAGCCTTAAAAAAATACCCATGAATCTAATCACTCCTGGAGTCTACAAAACCAGCCCAGAGGAAATGGTTACCACTATAGATTGTTTATAAAATGTAGGATCCCAGCTGACAGACTTGCTGAAAATTAAGACAAGGATGTGGCTACAGGCTTGGGTTAAAAAGCTGTGGTCAACAAGAAGTTTAATAATACTGAACTAATCCCCCCCAAATTGCAGTTTATTGTTATTTATTTTTGAAAAACTCAATCTTTTTCCTTGGATTTATCTATTACCCTTCTCACTCTCCCGTCTTTCTCTCCTCTCTCATTTATATGCCTGGGGAATAATTTTAAGGGGGAACCTTTGCCAAGATTCTGACTTACTTCTATTGCTTAATGCATATACAAGTAGAAAAAGACATATCCAAAACCTGAGTATAAAAGCAGTCATTCCAGAGCTTGTAATAGTTGGAGCTAGATTGTAAATGGTGGAAATTTCAAAGCCTAGAGATCAGATTCAAGAAATATTTCCAACTACCAAAAACTTTGATCTGAAACCTTTTACACATTACAAATGTAAAATGTGGATCTTTCAATCAGGAAAAGCACTGGAATTGGGTCATATAGGCAAAGGAATTCACATTTCCATATCTTTTTTTTTTTTCTGTCCTGGAAAAAGAGAATTACTCTTCCATTGTGCAAATTCACCTACTCAGAGGCATATGATTAAGATCCCAAGGAGCTCAAGTCTTCAGGAACAGAGAAAAGTTTAAAAAAAAAAAAAATCCTACAACTTAAGGTGAATTATTGCTTTTATATGCTGTGATTAAGTTTAAAAATAAAACCATCAATGGCTCTGTTCTACAGTTGAAACCAGAGGTCTACTTTCCGCCCCACCTTCACTATTGCCTCCAAATAAAACCTTACAGATCTAAACTCTCTTTTGTGGCTTAGGTTTATTAAACCCTGATATGATTCCTCCAGGGTTGAAGATCCTTGTGCTAAACTGCTTACCAAAGGTTTACAAATTGAAATGGTTCTCGGGGGAATTTATTTCTGCCCAGTTAGTTCTGCTACTGCTGTCTCTGAAGTCAGAGATTATTGAGACAAAACTGATTGGGAAAACCAAGCCTCTCTAACTTCCTACACCAAAGAGGTCAGAAAAGCAGAAATCAGAGAGATTGGAGCTCTTCCCGCTTTTATATTATTAAAAGACTCACTCTGGTAAGTGAAAGCCTTCTTTACTCCATACCAGTGCTCAGAAAACAATGCCTGAAAGCATCTTTTCTATTCTCTCCCCACACAACACTTAAAGCACAAATATTTGATCAAATTCTGGGTTAAAGTGGCCTGTGCCACACGATTTATTGACTCAACTGCAAAGTGACTTCTTACATACCCCATATGGCATATCATGGCAACTGCACAGTTAACAAGAGAATTTTTTAACAAAAAGTAAAGACACCTGTCTAACAAGGACAAGAAAATAAAGAAATAAAGTAAAACTCCAGGCTCTTCCCCGAGCCTCATGTTTTGTGACTCCTAGAGTCTTAGAATACCAGTTCAGTCTTAGATTTCTTCTCTATGTCATTGATGTAGCATTATATATGGCAAGTCCAAAGATTTCTTCCCATTCCTTCCTAATCATAGGAAACACAAAATTTTGTGTAAGAAACTCCCACTTACTAATGGGCCATGGTCTAAAATTTGCCTATTATCTGATTACAACTCAGAAGACATTTTCCATAGAAACAGTAGCTGTTGACTTTGGGAATGAGTCCACAAATGATTACACCCATTTTGCAAGAACCCTATGCCTAACCTCCTCAACGCTCAGTGTTTAAACACCGTTACTGACAGAGCCCATGGCTATGAAGGCAGCCCATTTCCTTTGTTGGACACCTCCATCTGCACACTTGCTACACTCTAGTCACATTCAGCTACAATCTGCCTCCACCTACCACCTATCATAGCCCAGGGGGGGCCCAGGGGGCCATCCTGCTCCTTTTGTTTTCACTTCACTGTACACATCCCACGCCCATTTCCTTGAATTATTTCTCCTAATGTGAATTCCAGCCCCCACGTCCCTGAATATGCCCCATTTCATTTTTAATATCATTTATGTAATGTGATATGCACAGCTGGAGAGAAATAAGTGTGGGTGGCCAACACCGTAGGGCACTGATTACCATGGCCTGGACAGTGTGGTTTTATTTTGTTTTACTGAATACTATGTCATTGAAAGACACAAACAGCTGTCGATGGAACTTATTTGGGTTACAGCAGAGCCTCATTGTTCATGATGTGTGGCAGAGTGCCTAGCAAGGAAAAAAAATTTAAACCAGAGAGGTGAGAACTAAAAATACCAGCCACTTCTATATCTAGAAATAGAACCAGCAAATGATTTCTGAATACATCTTTATTTTTGGGAACAATCATGTGGATGGCGTTATTTACAAAATTGTAAGGCAAATAGGTGCCCATCACCCCAGAGAAAACTACAAAACAATCTTTTTTTTCTACAGCTTGGCCAAGTCTGTTTCTCCCAGCATCCCCTGGAATTGTTCCAAGCTCTGATGGGGAGTGGGGAAGGAGCACTTTGAAGAAAGAGTTGGGTGGCAGAGGAATGCTTTCTGAGAGAGAAAGGACCTAATGGTAGAAAAAAGGCAACCCAGCTCTTGAAGTAAAATAACCATGCAGGTAAAGAGCACTATGACAAGATTCCACCTACAATCAAAGGTGGAAAAGAGAAATAGAACTTTTCAAGAGTTGGGACCTAGGGCCCCCCACTCCCACCCCAGGGGCATGCTTAGACTCTAAAGAGGGAGACTCTGTGGATAAAGCCAAGAAGCTCTCTAGAAGTCCCAATTTGTCATGGAAATCTCTTGGCTGAAAATAATACCACAGAGTAGGATTATCATCTCTTCAAGAACTACTAGCATCGGTAAACAGAGCAGAAGATTTAGCTATAGCAACATCATCTTGAGCCTAACCATCAGAAACAATTCCTCCTCAAAGGGACTTCTTAAACCTTTACTAGCATATAGTTAAGGGCTTGGGGTGAAGTCAGGCAAATCTAGGTTTGAACCTGGCTCTGCTATTTCCCAAGTGTGTGACCTCAAACTCTTTTACCTGACTATTTTTTCCCATCTGGATGATGAAGTAATACCATCTATCTTTTGAGTTTGCTGTAAATGTTTGAATAAAATAATAGGTTCCTAGATTTAACATATTGTTTGAAATCTGACAAAAGAATATGCTGTTAGCTCTTATATATCGTTGATACTTTTTTATTGTGAAATATAGTACATACAGAGGAGAGTATGTTAAATATAAACGCATAGATACATAACTTATTTTAAAGCAAATACCACCGGTTTTTAACTCTTGACTTCAGAATTTTTCTTGTCTTTTAGAATTTGTCCATTTCTTTTTATTATTTCCAACTCTGTTAACATTTTTAAGCTTGCTTCTTATATTTTGAATATAATATACCTAGTTATTTTTAAATATTTGATAAGTCCGCATAGTCTCATTCGTATCAGCTTGTCTCTCAGTGTGCCAGGTAACTATAATCATGTGATAGACATTGTATTTTTAGAAATGACTTTAAGCTTCCAATGATACTATCTTCCTTCAGAAAGGATTTTTTGTGGCTTGAACCATGTACTTTGAGGTGCCAGAAATAGCCTTAATCTACTTACAGGAATTGAGCTTCTCTGGGCCTCCCACTCGACTCAAGTCTGGACTGGTTGGTTCCCAGTCATCCTTACTCCTGGAACATATTGCCCATCAGGGGTCCAAACACAAAGTTTATACTTAACATATAGCGGGATGTTATACAAAAGCTTTTACTTTTGACAGGCTCTGGACCCCCACTATTGTCCCCCAGGCCACACAAGGCTGTCAAAATACTTTGCATTTTGATCGTCTCTTCAATAACCTGCAAATGCAAACAACCTGAATGCTGTGCTCATTTCTCTGGTTATGTGTCCTCACCTAGCTCTTGGCTCCACAACCCTTCAATATATTTCTGGCTCTCCTATACCTTCAAGAACATGTTTCTTGAATGGTGTCCAGCTGTTCTTGTTATTTCAGAACATTGGTTAGAATTACCTAGAGGCACATTACCAGAAGGGAAAGTCTTTGCCCATGTTAGTATTTATTTAACTACCCACAGTAAGTTAACCTAGTTACCAAGTAGAACCACTGTTCTATCTGTGCCTCTTATGATATTTCTCACTTCCATCCTAGGATTATAATCATTAAAAACTATATATTTCTCTCTCTGCCTTTATTAGATTTTTAAGCTCTTCCAGGACACAATCCATAACTATGTCTAATTCATCTATGAATTATCCCCAACCCCTGCCTCTTATTCACATTAACCTTACAGGAACTGTTGAGCGAATGAATAAATTTAAATGTCTCTCATTTGCACAAACTGAACACTTCCGAAATAGAACCTCTAAATTATCCTAAACTATGTAATGGGTCATCTCAGAAGAAATAAGAAGTAGTCTATAATTCCAAATATCAGTTGTGATTTGCATTAACAAGTTTCTCCAAACCTTGTATGATAAGCAATTGCATACCTTCGGAAATAAATAGGAGAGTTAGGATGTAACGAATGAAAGCCTGGATACCCCAGGCTGCGGTTTCAATACTGATCAGCATATTTCATTCAGTATTAACACATGTGACTGAAATTGTGTAGCCACTGCTCTCATTAAAATTCATAAATTCCCTCTGGAATTCATGGCAGCCATCTGGCCAAATATTGGCTTCTTATGTTTGAAACGCAATTGCACTGAAGTCACTGAATCTCTCAATCAATTACAAAAGATCTGAGTTCTTAGGGTTTACATTGATTGGCCACCATTTTCCTAATGGAGTCATAGCCTCTGTAATTACCTATTTGACAGGAGAGGTGCCCGCTTTCTGAAGGCTATATATCCTAGCTATTCATTTACCTAAAATGTTAGTTGGCAGCTCTCACAAGAGCATCAACTACCAAGTGTGATTAGAGTTAATGTAAGTGTAACAGAATGATGTTCTCATTTCATCCCCACCTACTGCATATGGTTGTCGCATATTATACTCTAACCTGGATTGCATTTTTAAAGTAACTTTAATGTACACTTTTATTTGATATTTCATCAAGAGCCAAGATTTATGCATTTGCACACACCTTCACATGTATAGCAATATTCAGAAAGGGCTGTTTGGGGCGGCTGGATGGCTCAGTCGGTTGAGCTTCCGACTTCGGCTTAGGTCATGATCTTGCAGTTGGTGAGTTGGAGCCCTGCATTGGGCTCTGTGCTTACAGCACAGAGCCTACTCCAGACTCTTTGTCTCCCTCTCTTTCCGCCCCTCCCCTACTCACACTCTGCCTCTCTTTCAAAATTAAACAACCATGAAAAAAAAAAGGGTGTTTGATTCAAAAAGCTAAAATATTTTTTCCAAATATAGAAAAGCTTCTGTCCCTCAATACATGAAACATATGAAACATATTTGATCATGGCTTTTTAATGGACACAATGAAGTAGTAATGAAGACCCTACACACACCTTCTTAATATATTGGAAGAAAAGGAAAGAACATTGCTGTTGGATTCAAACACAATTGAGACTCCAGTGTCGGTTAATCCACTGGCATAATATAGATTAAATGTTTAAATCTTTCTGAGCTTGTCTCTTCATTTATAACATTAAGATTTAATATTATAATAATTATAATATTTTAATTTAATGATTATATTTTATTTTAATAATTATATCTTTGTTATAATAGCTTATTATAACATTCTGTAGGATTGAAATAACAAAAATAAAGCCCCTAGCATAGTACCTTTGTATTAGTCAGACTTCCTTAAGTAAGGTAACTGTAACTGTCTCAAAATCCCAATGGTTTACAACAGCAAACATTTGTTTCTTATTCAGAAATCTTCATGTTGTCTGTGGCATTTCAAGGACGCAAACTTGAGAGAGCAATGTAGACGTGGCTGAACCCAGGTAAGATCTCTATATAAATTTTAACATTCGGGTAGGCAGGTTCAGAGATCTACTAGTCTTGCAGTCAAGACTTGGTAAGTAAGACAAGGCTTGTAAGTAAGTTCCATTGCTTGTTAAAACCTGCCACCCACTCTGGCCTGGGCTGCTCCTTGCTTCAGTTTCTCCTAGCCCTCCGAAAATGGGCACCAGTTTTAGATATCACCCAGGAAATTCCCAAGGGTGCAAACCAAGGTCTCATAGCAAATTATAGAAATATTTTTCCAGTTACCTCCAAGAGATCAAGTAATGAAGCTTTTATTAGATGACCTGAATGCCCTATTTGAAGTTACTGTAGTTATTCGTTCAATAGGCATGAGTAACTGAAGGAAGCAGTGTTAAACCACTCAATCGTACATAAGTACTTTTAAAAAATAACATGTATACATATTTTATTTTTATGTTGTACTTATAATAAAGTGTGCATAATACATATTTATGAAAGCAATACATATATTATTTGGCTTCAGCTGATCTTTTATAAGCCACAATAACCCTGTTAGAGCAGGAAAAAGAATACTTCCTAAATACAATGAAGGTCTTCTGCGTGAATTTAAGAGTCTGAATTCTTTGCCCATTTTCCATTCCCTTTTCTGCCACTTAGTGGCTACCCCATGCTATTTTATAGTTTCTGGTCTCGTACTCTAAGTTAAACTTAACTTCTAGCCCCTTCTATTAAGACTTTTACTTCTAGTTAAAATGTAGTTATTAGGAATGCCTGGGTGTCTCGGTCAGTTAAGCATCCAACTCTCGATTTCAGCTCAAGTCATGATCCCAGGGTCATGGGATCAAGCACAGAGCTTCCTTGGATTCTCTTTCTCCCTCTCTCTCTGCCCCTCCCCTGCTCATGCTCTCTCTATGTCTCAAAATATATAAGTAAACTTTAAAAAATAAAATAAAATATGGTTATTATACCCTTCTGAAAATTACCTTTGCACCAACTCTAGTGGTCTCTTTAAGACTACTTTAAATTAATTTTTTCCCAGTTTAAATTATTTGCTCTGTCCAGATATCTAAGTTTCTGAGACTTTTCTCTCCCTCTGATCTTTTGAGGAGCTTTAAACTGTCTTACTGGTAAGAGGTCCACCAGCTATCTAAATATACCAAGAGTAAGGAATGTGGAGAGTCGTATTAGAATTCTGCCTACCACATCAGTTGAAAAAGTCGACCACAGAATTATATATTTACAGTTTTACATTTGGAAAGTACCTGAAAGGTCCACCAGACCAACCACCCAAGGAATGCAGGAGCTTTTCTATAGATCAAAGGTCATCCAGTCTCTGCCTCAACACTTTTTTTTTTTTTTTTTTTTTTTTTTTTGGAGAGGAGGGGGCAGAGGGAGAGAGAGTCTTAAACAGGCTCCACACTCAGCACAGAGCCCAATTCAGGGCTTGATCCCATGACCCTGGAATCATGACCTGAGCTGAAATCAAGAGCTGGACACTCAATCCACTGGGTCACCCAGGCGCCCCAACTGCCTCAACATTTATGTTGATGACAACACTCACTTGTTTATGAACTGGATCATTTAAATTTTAAAGCTCTGTAATTAATATAAAAACTTCTCATTTTCCCCCTGGAAAAATGTTGACCAGAAAATCATCTTTTCAGATAAAAGTCCTTTAAACTTGAAAATCAACTACCATTCTTCCTCTTCAGAGGGATAATCTAAGTATTCTCTTCTCCAGGCTAAATAGTCTAGTTCTCATATGGTATCATTTCCACATCTATCACCATCCTGGTCACCCACCTGTAAATTTACTCTCAGTTGTTAAAAGCCTCTTAAAACATGGTTCTTACACCTTGACCTAGTAATATTATATCAATAATAATAATTCAGAGTATAAAGCAGAAGGCTCAACATAAGGAAATCTATAACTATAATATATAAAAGGCTAAATAAGAGAAATCATAAGATTATTTTTCAATACATAAAAAATATATCTGATAATTTTCCCTTTCAATAAATATAAAGGAAATAGAATAAAATAATTCCTCTTTATCTGTCAAAAAACACTTTTTTCCAAAGTAAAACCAACTCAACAGTAAACTATTATTTACATTATTTTAAAAATTATTTGTTTTTATTGAAGAAAGAATACATACCCCATAGTTTACTTTTTAAATGAATTATTTTTTATTTTAAAGTTTCACGCATGCACTAGCAGCAGAGGAGCACAGAGAGGATCCAAAGCAGGCTGGAGCTCATGAACTCTGAAATGAAGAGTTGGACATTTAACTGGTTGAGCCACCCAGGTACCCCTAAAGTGAATAATTTGAAATCAAGGACAAAATAAGTATGTTATTATTGTGCAGTGTTATTTGGAGAGCTCTAGGAAATTGAGTAAGGATGAAAACTAATATTATCAAGTTAAGTATTAGAAAGTTAAAAGATACTAATTTTTTAAAATCACTATAATATACCTAAAAATTATTTTTAAACTGCTAAAATTTCTGAAATAACACAAATAAATAAGCGTGTGAATGTAAGATGATCACACCAAAAATTTATACTTGGTACATTGGTATAACCAGAAATTAAACAAAATTAAAAAAAAATATGTTTCCTTCAGAATAGCAAAGAAATGAAATAACTACAGATATATGTATAACCCAGTTGAAGAAAAAGGCGAAATAAAGATGAAGACAGAGAGACAGATGGTGGGGGCAGGGGCAGGGAGCGGGGGCACAGTGATACAAACATGTAGATAAATGTATTCCAGAAAAGGAAGACTAAATGTTAGAAACATGTCTAGTCTAGCTAATTTATAGAGTTAATGGAATTCAATTAAAATCTCATCAGAATTTTTTTTTTCTGTGTGAAACGTAGCCAAACGATTCTGGAATTTATTTTTGAAAAATAAGCCATTGAAAATATCAAGTAATACACTAAAATAATATTGACAGTATGCAACAGAAAGGGAAGGCATACCTCCGCAGATAATAGAATGTATTACACAGAAATAATAATTAAAACTCCATGTCACTACTGCCCAAAAAGATACATCATTCAGTGGATTAAAGGAGAAGTATCAGAAACTGGCCCAAACATACATCAGAACTTTATTACAATTATACTTTAAAAACAATAGAAAATAATTATTTTAAATGTGGAACTGAGACTTGGTTAGCAATACAAAGACGAACAAATTGGATCCATATCTTTCTCTGAAAAGCAAAATAATCTCCCTATGGAGTAAAAATTTAAATATAAAAAAAAAATCAAAGCATAGTAAAATTAGTGTACTATATTGCACTATTATTTATCAGATCTCTCAAGAGATGATAATTTTCTGCACATTGATGAAAGAAATTGCAAAAGAAATAACTGGAGAGAGAAAAAAAATGAAGATGTCCTGGTCACATTAACTATGGAAATAAAACATTGAAAATAAAATATATGTGGTGAGAACAGGGTATCGTTAAGTAAATCGTTTTATTTCAATGTGTTAGAACTGTATGCAGACATTTGTAAATGATGATCATTAAGGGTAGGTGACATTATTGAAAGTGTTTCACAAAATATGGCAAAATTATATAGCTTTCAAAAACCATGTATACTTATTGGTAAATTCAAGAGGCAATACCTTAAATCATCTGATTAATAAGGCCCTTGAGTTTGTCCTAGGAATTAGACAAATGGTTTAATCTTTCTGAGTCCTAAGTCCTCATTAATAAAATGGGGTGAAGATTCCATGAGATAACATAACTGAAGTGATTTGGTTCATAGCCCTTGCTCAACAAATCTGTTATAATTAGGGAAAATCAAGTATCTTTCAAAAATTTCCTTAAAATTGTAAAACTACTACTTTTACACTATCTCAAAAAATTGTGAATGATAACCACAACCACCCAAATAGCATCTAAACAAATTAATGCTGGGTGATCATAAACCCTAACTCTGTACCATGCCTTCTACTCACAGTGCTTCAAATTTCCTAGCAATCAACCTAATAAAAGCAGTTATAAAAATTCACAATGTTGGTACGTTGAGCAAAGGATTAAAACTTTCCCCACCTGGGAGCGCCTGGGTTGCTCAGTTGGTTAAGGGTCCAACTCTAGATTTTGGTTCGGGTAATGAACTCATGGTTCCTGAGCTCCAGCCTGCATTGGCTCCATGCATGACGCTCGGAGCCTGCTTGGGATTCTCTCTCTCCCTCTCTGCCTCTCCCCAACTCATGCACTCTGTGCACTCTCTCTCTCTCTCAAAATAAATAAATAAACCAAAAAAAAAAAAAAAAAAACTTTCCCCATCTGTGTGAGGGTGTGACCTTTGATTCACTGCCCAGTTGTTCCCTTGGAAATGAATAAAGACGGTATGTGCCAACTATGTTATTAGACAACAGTGGTTATGATGAATAACAACCCTTGAGAGAGAGACTAATCTAGTCTGGGAGAAATATAAATCCCTGCTGTGACAGCAAACTTCGGGCTTCTCTGAATGTGGTGACTCTGGTCTGTCCCCTTATGGAGACTCTGAAAGCTATGCCAATGGAGATGTCACAAGAGAGCCTGGCTCCAGTCAGGCATGAGGTTTTTAAGTCAAGGCAACTATCCAGTGTGGATTTCATTGCTTTGTAAGTGAGTGGGTCATGGCAGCTGTGTAGACTGCTGTATGGACTGCTACAAGGACTCCAGCTGTGGCTTCATCCTACACCCTCTGATTAGACTGATGTCAAGGGTAGCCTATGAAAGTCTGTGGACTCTGAATGTCTAGTGAAATCTAAGTCAATCCCTGGTGGATGGTGGGTGTTGCAGCAAGAAAAAGAGGAATCTCATCTATCTTTGAACTGAGATAGAATGTTTTCTGGAAGTTAAAAAAAAGTGTCAAGTGTTACTCTATAGATAACTACATGTTTTGAAGGCTGTAAGAAGCAGAAGGCAGGGCGCCAGAGTGACGCAGTTGGTTAAGCGTCAGACTCCTGATTTGGGCTCAGGTCATGATTTCATGGTCATGAGATGAGCCCCACTTCAGGCTGCTTGGGATTCTGTCTCTCCCTCTCTCTCTGACCCTCTTCTACCCTCCCCCTCAAAAGAAATAAATAAACATTAAAAAAAAAAAGCAGATGGCAAAAATAACTTACAGGGATGGGGCAGCAGGGACAAAATTAAGCAACTTCTTGGGGAAAGTGCTTGTGGAGACTCTCTGGAAACAGGTTATTGAAAACTTTGATAGGTTTCTGAGACATTCCGTCTATTCCACTTGTGAATCCCTGAGGATATCACACAGGACTCCGAAGCTGGGGCTCATCACATAGCAATAGCACTCTGGGGAAGCTCTGTGTGGCACAAATAGCTATTCCTGGTGGCTTTCTTGCAACAGCCTTAGATAGACTGTGTTCATGCTTTATGCAGTTTTGTATAAAAGGCCAGCATACGTGAGTCCCAATTTCTCTCAAGAGAAAGCAGGGCTGAGACTCAGTGGGTGGCTGAAGTTAAAAAAAAAAAAAAAAAAAAAACCAGTGTGTGGTTTCCTTTGGCACATGAATAATTAATACATAATAATCATGACAATAAGTTCTACTTTTATTATATAGTTCTCCCGGCTTCTCGCCTACCTCTAGAGGAGAGAGCATTTGACTTGGGACATTACAGAAGGACACGATTTCAATAGTTTACTTTGCAAGGGAACAGAGACATTCAGGACAAGGTTATGCAGGTAGAAATAGCCTGAGGGGACTAGTGTGTGGTATGGGAAGGGTAATGGGAGATGAGGCTCACCCAAAAGCTGAGCAGAAGAAGGTAAGCAGTGGAAAGTGAGCAGAAGTTTTTCAGCTGCTCACAGGTGCAGCATAATCAGAACCAGAATTTACTGCCTACTCTGAAAACAATGTGAATGGATGGAGAAAAAAGAAGGGACATTAATGCAACCTGTTTTTCAGTAGGTGTAGAAGCTTCTTCAGAGAGCTTGCACTGAGCGTGCTGTGTATTTAAAATATGGTTAGGATTATCAGTCAGGTGTCCCCAGTCTTTCCCCTGAATCCAGCTGAGACTCCTGAGACTTAGAATCAAGCTGCCAAAGTTTGAAACCCATCATCAGAGCTTCCAAGCTTTGTATCCTCGAGAAAGTGACTTCAGCTCCCTGAGACTTGGGGAGGACATTAGATGCCAGAGGCAACAAGAATACCTACCTCATCAGGTTGTGAGGACATAGTGAGTTAACACAGGTAAAGGCCTAACAATGTGGGACACCTGGTAAGTATTTAATAAACAGTGGCTATTGTTAAAGGAGAGATGGACGCCAATTAAGTTCAGTTTTAATCATTTGGGCCCAGCTTTATAGCTTATCACCATCTATGCATCTTTGGCACATAGTAACACCCTCTTCCATATTCCTATCTTTTTGTGTCTTATGTGATGTGCCCCTAGAGATCTCCCTGCCCCAAGTGAGCACCAGTTCATTAACAATTTGGGCACGATGTTCCCACCAGAGAGAAGTTCCAAGTGTCTGTACCATATTCCTCCACGTGATCCACAAATGACACAAAATTCTTTGTCAAATGCTTTGCAAATTAAAAATAGAAAGCTTTTGGGGCGCCTGGGTGGCGCAGTCAGTTAAGCGTCCGACTTCAGCCAGGTCACGATCTCGCGGTCCGTGAGTTCGAGCCCCGCGTCGGGCTCTGGGCTGATGGCTCAGAGCCTGGAGCCTGTTTCCGATTCTGTGTCTCCCTCTCTCTCTGCCCCTCCCCCGTTCATGCTCTGTCTCTCTCTGTCCCAAAAATAAATAAACGTTGAAAAAAAAATTAAAAAAAAAAATAGAAAGCTTTTTTATTATTATTTAGACATCAGAAAATGAAATCAATTTTTGTGGTGTGACTGGATCTCATGAACCCTCAATGATATCTGGAGATCAGTGCTTTTTTTTTTTTAAGTCTTCAAAAATCTCTTAATACTCTGAGAATTTTAATAGACTCCGCTAAATTCTACCGTCCATATTCCTCAGAGCAGAGCTCTGAGTATATTCTATACGACACTCTTACTCAGACATCTGTAGTAATTGTTTCTATACAAATAGAGAACTTCAGAAACACTGAAGGGATTAGATCTAACGCATCATAAAACAGGTATGCTAAAAGGGTTAACTCTAGCAGTCCTGGTATTGGCCTGAGCTTGGTCAAGACATGAAATGTAGGGTTTTTTTTTTTAATGTTTATTTATTTATTTTGAGAGAGAGAGAGAGAGAGAGAGAGAGAGATAGAAAATGAGTGGGGGTTGGGCAGAAGGAAAACGAACGAAAGAGAATTCCAAGCAGGCTCCATGCTGTCAGCTCAAAGCCTGATGTGGGGCTTGATCCTGTGAACTGTGAAATCGTGACCTGAGCCAAAATCAAGAGTTGGACACTTAACCGACTAAGCCCCAAAATGTAGTTTTTAAGAGCATTGTTTTGGAGCAAGTTTGGGAGCAGTCTGTACCAGCCTTGTTTATTAAATGCTTATTAATTACAGCAAGATTGATGGTTTGCACCCAGTTTTCGTGTGACTCCTGGAGGACTGACACTGGGTCTCATTACAGAGCAATAATGTACCTACATACCCAGCATGTGGACTTTCTGGTCCTGAAGTGTGTCATGCTTGTGTATCTCGTTGCAGATCTGAGAGATAAGGCACCTCTGACAGGACTCTGCAGTGGGAGAACAGACTGCTACTGGCTTCTTCAATCCCTTGGCTCTGGAGCAGCCTCTGGCTGCGATGAATATACTTCCTGCCATTTTGATACAATATGCCACTGCCATTGTGTATCCTTTTCTGACGATAACCTGTAGATTCGGAAGTATGATCATTTGGGGTCTTGTGAGTTTATCATTTGCACAACAGGCAAAATAAATTGCCCCATTATGTGTTAGTTAAGGATTTTTATAAACTTAATAGGTTTCTAAAGTAATTCCATTTCTATTATTTCTATCCATGGGCTAATCAGTTATGACATATACCTACTGGAACCAAGCATCATGCAAGGTAAAACAAAAGATAAAATACTAATCAGCTCTCATCTAGACTGCAGCCCATTGCAATGGTGAAGTTGGAAGCAAGTGATCTCACTTACATGTAAATTGTTAAGCCAAGAATGTTCAGAGTCAGGATACCTGGCTGGCTCAGCCTGTAGAGCATGTGACTCTTGATCTTGGTGTCGTAAGTTTAAGCCCCATGTTGGGCATAAAGCCTACTTTAAAAATAAGTAAGTAAGTAAGTAAGTAAATAAATAAATAATAAAAAGATCATAATCCATGGTCTAGGAAGAATTCCTTACAGAGAGAGTGATTCATGGAGAGAGAAGAGGGTTGACAAAAGGTAAAGATACAATTCTCCAACATAAGAAGATGGTATATACAGAATTAGGTTCAAGTTCTGGAGCTATTATCCACACTTTTCATATGGCCCCAGACCAAACGATGTATATTTCTGAGAATTGGTTGTACAATCTAGGGAGAAAAGCTGACCTATTTGGTTCAACCTCCAAGAAAACATTCAGTTAGCAATTTCAGTTTCAATATTAAAAATTATGAACCTTATTTTATGTTCTTCATGGCACTTATTACTACCTGCAAGTATCTTAATTACATGTCTTACTGGGGCACCTGGGTGGTTCAGTGAAGGAAACAATCAGCAAAACTAAAAGGCAACTGACAGAATGGGAGAAGATATTTGCAAATGACCTATCAGATAAAGGGTTAGTATCCAAAATCTACAAAGAACTTATCAAACTCAACACCCAAAAAAACGGAGAATCCAGTGAAGAAATGGGCAAAAGACATGAATAGACACTTCTCCAAAGAAGACATCCAGATGCCCAACCAGCACATGAGAAAATGCTCAACATCACTCATCATCAGGGAAATACAAATCAAAACCACAATGAGATACCACCTGACACCTGTCAGAATGGCTAACATTAACAACTCAGGCAACAACAGATGTTGGCGAGGATGTGGAGAAAGAGGATCTCTTTTGCATTGTTGGTGGGAATGCAAGCTGGTGCAGCCACTCTGGAAAACAGTATGGAGGTTTCTCAAAAAACCAAAACTAGAACTATCCTACGACCCAGCAATTGCACTACTAGGCATTTATCCAAGGGATACAGGTGTGCTGTTTCAAAGGGACACATGCACCTCCATGTTTATAGCAGCACTATCAACAATAGCCAAAGTATGGAAAGAGCCCAAATGTCCATTGCTGGATGAATGGATAAAGAAGATGTGGTATATATATACAATGGTGTATTACTCAGCAATCAAAAAGAATGAAATCTTGCCATTTGCAATTACGTGCATGGAACTGGAGGGTATTAGGCTGAGTGAAATTAGTCAGAGAAAGACAAAAATCATATGACTTCACTCATATGAGGACTTTAAGAGACAAAACAGATGAACATAAGGGAAGGGAAACAAAAATAATATAAAAACAGGGAGGGGGGCAAAACAAAAGAGACTCATAAATATGGAGAACAAACTGAGGGTTGCTGGAGGGGTTGTGGGAGGGGGGATGGGCTAAATGGGTAAGGGGCATTAAGGAATCTACTGAAATCGTTGCTTCACTATATACTAACTAATTTGGATGTAAATTTTAAAACATAAAAAATAAAGTTAAATCAAAAAAAAAAAAAAGAAAGAACTTTTGTATCATGCCCACCAATGAATCCTTAGTGCCTAGGATAAAGTTTAACACATTGTAGATGATAAAAAAAAATAAAAATTAAAAACCATGTCATTTATTAAGTGTGCATTATACTCTAGACATTGTTATAAGTGTTTTGCACTATATAAAAATACACACACACACACACAAACACACACATATATACCACTAAGTATATGCCACACCCATATGATTCAGCTATCATCTCAAACCTCATTTTACAGATGAGGAAAGCAAGGCATTGAAGGGTTAAATTGTTCAAGGCCACACGTAATGAATGGCAGAGTAATCTGAACTCATTTAGTCTGGTTCCAGAATCTAGGCTCTTAGAAACTCTCAAAAGGAGCAGGCTAAATATCCAGATCATCTTTAAAAATCACTTATTAATCTTTGCTAAATAGTTCAGTGTTTTATTTTCTTAAGTTATTAGAAATTCAAGCATCAAGGCCTAAATTCTACCAACGTAAGCAAATGCTTTTCCAAAAGAAAGCAGATCAAGAATCCCCCATAACTTCAGATGCTTCAAGTAATTCCAATGTCACCTCTGAGAGGAATTTATTTGTGTCACACAAACAGAAGCAGGTGGCCCGGTGCAGGTGTTGTCATGTTTGTGGAGCTTTAATGAGAATGTGAGAGTTTACTGGGAAAGAGAATAACAAAAATGAGGTGTTTCTTTCTCTCCATCTCCAGCTTATCTGAGGGGGAAGAAAACAAGCGACATTACAATAATACACATGATGGAAATAGACAAGAAACTGTTTCTTCTAAGTTAAAAAGAAAACTGTGCATAATTATGAGAGCCCCTGTACCAGCAGAGGAAAGCGGAGATGGGCAATGGGCATCATAAGATGTAAAATCATAAGATGGTAATTCTAGAGAGAGGACCAGAATACCCCAAGAAGACTTGGATTTGTTTCTTACCCTATTGAACAGTTTCACCTCACAGAGAGAACGTCATGTCTCTGTAATTTCTTTTTGCAGTTCAATTCCACTTTAAATTTAAAGGGGCGCCTGGGTGGCTTGGTCAGTTAAGTATCCACTCTTGATTTTGGCTCAGGTTTCGTGAGTTCAAGCCCTGCATCGGGCTTTGTGCTGACAGCACCTAGCCCCTTGGGATTCTCTCTCTCCCTCTCTCTGCCCCTCCCCTGCTTGATCTCTCTCTCTCTCTCTCTTTCTCTCTCTCTCTCTCTCAAAACAAATAAATTAATTTTAAAAACTCTTTAAAATATCACTATTTAAAAAAACTACTAATCACCTTTAAATACCCTACAGTGTAAGTCATCCCAGACCTATAACTGATTTTCTGCCTCACGAATTCTTATAGTAAAGAGCAAATTTATTCACAGTTGAGGAAAGGACTAGGCATATCCAAATCACAAATAAGAATCATTAGGAACAAAGCAAAAACAGTTCCACCCACTTTAGGTGGCTTTTCCCTTTAGATTGTTTTTTTCTGTGTAATGAAATGAAGCCATTTATCATCAGTGTCTTGAGAAATGAAAGAAGGCTCCAATTAAATATGACTCTGTGAGTTTATGTTTTGAGCTTCCTGTACTGCTCCAAAAGAAAAGGGAAATACTTAAAATTAAAGACATACTTAGGTGCCTCAAATAAGATATACAGTACATTGCATCAGACTTAAAATAGAAATGCTGAGCGAGGCTGAAGTCAAGAGCCTGTTGGGCTCCAGGTCTGTAAGTTGACAGAAGAAACTATACCTTTGATTCCTACATTGCTGCAAAGTAACAGGGGAAAAACAGAACACTTTCAGTATAGGAAAGAGAGAACCACTGACTGCACTGAGGACTAGAGTAGGTTCATCTCCTAAAGAAGGCCCCATTGACATCCCAAGTGGTTCCAGTATTAAAGATAGTTGAAAGCCACATGTTAAAACACAGTACACACACACAAGCACGCACACACACACATGCACACACATCAACAAATTCAAAAAGTAACAGCTCCACGCTGTTTTCTGGTCCAGAGGCTACATCTTCCTTAAGACAAACATCAACAGCAAAACAAAATAGGAGCCTGAACCATCCATATGAGAGTGGGGCACTGGAAAACTAGGTGGATATAAATGTCCACCTGCTAAAGAAGGGAAGGGTATATGATGAGAATAGAAAAAGTTTAAAGAAAGGGGAAAAAAAGAAAATAATACAGAGCATGTAAGAATATAGCCCCAAACCTAACAATAGAAGAATAAATTCAGCCCCAATAAAATGGAAATACAGAGAAATCTCAGAAAAACACTAACAAATTATGTTTATGGTCTACAAATAAATGAAAGAAAGAATATTTAAAAATTACAAAAATTAAAAACTGAAAATAGGGAGATGGTAATCAAGAATAGGCAGGTATAAAAATTAGACCATTAGAAAACTCACTGTTAGTATGGATATGTTAAATAATTAATAAGGGAAATAAATTCTAGATATTTATCCTACACATCAAGTAGAGTAATATCACTTCAAGGTAGACTGTGAAGTTTAAGATGTTTACTGTAAATTCTAAAACAACTTCTAAAATAAAAAAGATTTCTAATAAGCCAAAAAGATAAAATAAAATCATAAATAACAGTCAATTCATTCAAAATAAGGCAGTGAAAGGCAAAAAAAAAAAAAAAAGAAGAAGAAACAAAGAAGAGGTGAGACAAGGAGAAAACAAATAGTCAATTGGTAGATTTAAACTTAGCCATTTAAATATTTACATTAAATGCAAATGGTCTAAACATCCTGAGACAGAACATCAGATTGCATAAAAAAGCAAGGCTAAGATAAATACCAACATTGAGAATCTCAAAATAATTATACTCTATAGAAAAAGCCGTTCAAAGTATATAATATATGATAGCATTTGTATCAAATTCTAAGAATACAAGCTAATCTATGGTGACAGCAGATCAGTAGTTGCCTGGGTAGACGGCAGGGATGTCCAGGAGGGAAGAATTACAAAGGGTCACAAGAAAATTTGGGGGAATGATAAATATATTAATTTTCTTGATTCAGAGATCTATTCATATTCCAAATTGTACACTTTACATGTAAGCAGTTTATTTTATGTGTATTTTACCTCTTTAAAACTGTTAATGAATGAATGAGTGAATGAATAATAAATAAATAAATAAATAAATAAATAAATAAATAAATAAATAAAATACTTCCAGTGCAATATTACTATCAGGTAAAACAAAAATTAAAGGCAAAATGCATTAAAAGAGATCTAGAATAATATGAAATAAGATATAAAAATAAGGCAGAAATTTACAAATTAAACATACTATAGACTGATATGCACCTAAGAACATATTTCCTAATATATAAAGCATAAACTGAAAAAATTATTAGAAGAAATTATTCATAAATATAGTGAGATAATTTAAATTTAAATAATTTAAATATAGTGAGAAATTCATAAATATAGTGAGACTAATTAAATTTAAATTTAAATTACAGAAACTAATAGGTCAATTATTAATTAATCTAACAAATGTATTTAGAAAACATTTTAAAAAATAGATTAGAAAATAAATCACACATACAAAAACTCAACCAAAATAAATATATTAGTGATCTTATCTAACTCTAAATGCTACTTAATAAAAAACATACTCTTAGAAAAGGTAAATTAAGATGCTCAACATCGCTCATCATTAGGGAAATACAAATCAAAACCACATTGAGATATCACCTCACACAGGTCAAAGTGGCTAAAATTAACAACTCAGGCAACAACAGATGTTGGCGAGGATATGGAGAAGGGAGAACCCTCTTGCACTATTGGTGGGAATGCAAACTGGTGCAGCCACTCTGGAAAACAGTGTGGAGGTTCCTCAAAAAATTAAAACTAGAATTACCCCACGACCCAGCAATAGCACTACTAGGAATTTATCCAAAGGATACAGGAATGCTGATTCATAGGGGCACATGTACTCCAGTGTTTATAGCAGCGCTATCAACAGTAGCCAAATTATGGAAAGAGCCCAAATGTCCATCAACTGATTAGATAAAGAAGATGTGGTATACATATACATGTATGTCCATATATAAATATGCACTGGGCAATGAAAAAGAATGAAATATGGCCTTTTGTAGCAACATGGATGGAACTGGAGGGTATTGTGCTAAGTGAAATAAGTCAGAAAAAGGCAGATATCATACGTTTCACTCATATATGGAATGTGAGAAACTTAGCAGAAGACCATGGGGGAAGGGAAGGGAAAAAAAATAGTTACAGAGAGGGAGGCAAATCATTAGAGATTCTTAAATACAGAAAACAAACTGAGGGTTGTTGGGGGTGGCTGGGGAAAGGGGAAAATGGTTGATGGGCACTGAGGAGGGCACTGGGTGTTGGATATAAGTGCTGAATCATGGGAATCTATTCCCAAAGCCCAGAGCACAATGTATATATACACTATATGTTAGCTAACTTGACAATAAATTATATTTTTTTAAAAATTAACTTGTAGATACTTAAAAAACATAGTCTAATTCATGAATTAAGGATGAAATTACAAAGAAAGATTTTTAAATATTCTGAAATTAGTTTAAAGAAAGAAAGTTCCTACTTCAAAATCTATAATTCAGTCAAAGAAATTCTTGGAGAAAATATGTAGCTCTAAATGTATTCCTTTAAAAAAAAATAGTGACAGTAAATCAATTTATCATTTAAAGCAACTACCGGGGCGCCTGTGTGGCGCAGTCGGTTGAGCGTCCGACTTCAGCCCGGTCACGATCTCGCGGTCCGTGAGTTCGAGCCCCACGTCAGGCTCTGGGCTGATGGCTTAGAGCCTGGAGCTTGTTTCCGATTCTGTGCCTCCCTCTCTTTCTGCCCCTCCCCCCGTTCATGCTCTGTCTCTCTCTGTCCCAAAAATAAATAAACGTTGAAAAAAAAAATAAATTAAAAAAAAAAATAAGCAACTACCCCCCCAAAAAAAATAAAAGCTAATCTGGTAAAATTAGCAGAAAATAAATTAGAAAAATAAAAGAAATTCAAAACAAAATTCAAGAAAATAACATTTTTTTTAAAAAGCATTTTTCCCCAATAAGACCAATAAAATGTGCAAATTTCTGGGAAGACTGACCAAAGGGAAAAGAAAAAAGTATGCTAAGGACTTAAAAAGAGTGATAAGTTATATTTAAAATATCTTTAGTAATAGTATTACTACAAAAAATTAAGTCAAAAAATTTTAAACTTGATAATTTTCATTAAAAAATATTGATTATATAAAGTAAAATATTCTAAAACCTGATTTTTAAAAGTCACAAAGAATGAAGTGAAGGTAAAAAGTATCTCTTAACAAAATGCCAGGCTAAAATAGTTTTTCAGAAATAGGTCATCTTTATTTCATAAAAAGAAATTTAAAAAAATGGAAAAATAAGAATCACAACATGAACTATAATACAAAGAATGAAAACTAGTCATTTCAGTAAGTGCAAAAGAAAAAAATGCTGACATAAATAGTGAGTTAGGCTTAGAATGAGATGTCCTTAAATTTACAAAGGGTCTCAATCAAAGAGAGCAAAAGGTAATCACATATTAAATGATGAGAATATATAAATTCTCCCACAAACACTAGGATAAGGCAAGGATATTTGTTTTTATCATGAGTAGTCAACATGTAATAAAGTCCCTAAACAATAAAAAAAAAAAAGTAAGAAAGATAAAAATTGACGAGAGGAAAAGAGAAGACATTGCCATTATATGTTGGCAAAAATATAGAGAGAGACATAAAAAATCCAAGGAACTTAATAGAAAAATATTAGAAACAGTTCTATAAAATTGCTAAATATATCATCAATACGTTGTGTTAAATATCCTCAATTACCAATTTTGTTAAAGCAGCATAAATGTTTTAAGATAAAATCAAATATAACTCTCAAAAATTAAAAAGAAAAAGGTAATTTTTCTGATAGGAGAAAAATGAGTAAGTACAAGGACCAAGCCAGGATCATAAACACCTGGTTAATAGAGGTGACAGAAAGAGCAGACAATGTTAGAGGACCACTGATTGTCTGGTACAGTGCCTGAGAGGCTCATATGAACACACAACATCTTTGGTATAGAAACCAGCAATTATGAGAGATTTTATAAGTTCCTGGGTGGGTGTAGGGGGAGTACAGAGGCTAAATTTCACATGTAAAGAATCAAGAATCAGAATACCAGGCTTACACTTTTTAACCATAACAAAATGAAGTCTAAAAGACAGTATATGGATACCTTACACATTCCAAGGTAAAAATATTTACAATCTTGAATTTTATACTCAGGCAAACTATTAAACATTTGTGAGGTTAACTACTGGAGAATGTGTTCAAACAAAATACAGTAGTCAATCAAAAAAACAGTGTAGATATACAAAGTAGAAAGGCTTTAATAAAGGGAATTAGAAAATTACACAACCAATGAAAATGCTGGGAAAGTGGGTTTCAGAGAAAGTGGTAGGAATTTCATTTCAGTTACTTGCAGCCCCCAGGGTGATTCTCAAGAGCTTCCCAATTTCTATTTTCTTTCATGTTTATTTATTTATTTTGAGACGGAGAGAGAGAAAGCGCACACATGTGCACAGGGGTCAGGGCAGAGAGAGGGAGAGAGAGAATCCCAAGCAGGCTTCGTGCCGTTAGTGCAGAGCCCGAGGCAAGGCTCAATCTCACAAACCGTGAGATCACGACCTGAGCTGAAATCAAGAGTCAGATGCTCAACCAACTGAGCCACCCAGGTGCCCCAAGAGCTTCCCATTTCTACCTATAGTCTACATGTGACTGCCACTAGAGAATAATGTCTTCTGTTTTGCCTTCTAAAAAAAGTTCATGAAAATACTTCTGTTTTGTAGACTTTAACCCAAAATTATGAGAAGAAGAATTCTGGAAAATGGAGTTTCAAGCTCCTGCCATGCAAGGCAGAGGAAAATATAAAAAAGGATGAGAGGGGCACCTGGGTGGCTCAGTCAGTTAAGCATCCAATTCTTGATTTCGGCTCAGGTCATGATCTCAAAAGTAGTGAGACTGAGCCCCATGGTGGGGCTCTGTGCTGGGCGTGGAGTCTGCTTGGAATTCTTTCTCTCCATCTCCCTCTGCTCCTCCCCTACTCACATTCTCTCTCTTTCCCAAAATAAATAAATAAAATTAAAAAAAAAAAAAAAAAAAGCATGACAGTGATGTTGCATATACAACAGACAATCTTTCACAGGGAGAGGAAGATCCGGGACCTAGAACAGGCCAACAGGAGAGAAGGGAGGCGGATTCCCAGGATGATAATAAAGATAAATCTGGGAGGACAGCAAAACAGCAGGTCCGGTACAGATCAAACAAGAGGGCCAAGGAATCTAGGAATGATATTACTGAGAGAAAAATAAATGACAATTCTTGAAATGAGAAATGAGAATGACTCAGCTATGAGCAACATTTATACAGTCCAAATAATGTAAGCTAAAAATCAGCATTCGATTTAGTATGATCAAAATCATAAGTAATTCAAATGTTTAAAGCAGATATCGATAAATTTCAGCATATTCAGAGAATGAAATACTATACAGCAATTAGTGATTAAACTAGACATCTCTGTATTGACATGGTTAAATCTCACCCACGTGAGATTGATTATGAAAAAAGCAAGTTGAAGTACATAACTATTTACGGAAATACTTAAAACAATATCATCCACTGTTTGTGATTACATACATATTAATTAAAAAGTAAAAAATATGGATTGGATATTCATAAAATTTATGATGCAGTTGGATAAAAGGAAACAAAGACGAAAAGAGAAAGGTATTATTTTCTGATAAGGGGAATATATCTGTGGTTACTTTTTTTTTCCATCATTTGAAACAAATATTACCTATAATGTACTCACCTTGGTTAGTGAGTACATGGTGTTTGTTGCAGTGTCCTTTATATAGTTCTGTGTTATTTTCTGAATTGAAAACAAAGATCAAAAAGCAGTTTGCCTTTTCAGCTCCTTGATAGCCACAGAAGTCATGTCTTTAGGAAACAACTCAGGAGAAATGCAGTCTATCATTTTGTGATTAAGCAATTTAGATCAGCTTTTTCTATTTGAGAACTTTCTGAACTTAAGTCTCATAAGTGAGTGCAGTAAACATCACTACTGGCTATTAATAGCTCTGCCTCCTACAGGGCACATCCTCCCATTAAGAACACTTTCCTCTGTCAGACCAAGGTAGTGACAATAATAACAAACATTTCTATACAATTTGCCAAGCACTTGCAGAGCTAACTTTTACTGGGAGTTTAATGTGCCCGGAAGTGTTCGGTGCTTTCACATCCATCATCTTATATGACCTCCTCAGAGCCCTATAGCATAACATAATAAAAGAAATGCAAGCTTTAGAACAGGTGAATTGGAGTCCAACACTTTGTTCCATCCCTCACACTCCGTGTGACCCTGGAGCTACAAAATATCTCTGAGCCAGTTTTCTCAGATACTAAATGAAGAGAATTGGTCTGCCTTAACGTAATGGTAAAGGTCAAGTGCAACGACATCTATGAGGAACCTAGCATGATACCTGAGTAGGACCTCAATAAATGTTACCTCCCCATTTTACAGACAAAGGGACCAAAGTTCTGAGGGGTTCAGTGATGTGACCTCGGCCACACAAAAACAATAGAATCAAGGAAGCATGGCAGTTAAGAGCATGGACTTTAGAGCCAGGTCACTTGGGGTTCAGATCCCATCTCTGTCACTTACCAGCTATGTAACTGTAGGCAGGTTGTTTAATTTCATTAGGTCTCAGTTTCCTCATATGTAAAAAATGAAAGGAAGTGTAGAGCTGCTCCTGCCACAGCTCTCTAGCTGCCTCAGCCAGCAGGGCTGATGGTATGTGGACACTATGGTGTTGGGGGTGTTTTGCATCTGTTACTATTAAGTTTTAGGAGGAGAGTGGTGCCTAAAAGAAAGAGAGGTAAAGTGTCATCAACATCTTTAATTCCTACCTTCCCGCAGGTGATGCTCTTTTCAGCTCTTTTGTATGTTTTTTTTTTGTTCAGAAGTTTCAACGGAGCCAATCAGCAAGTTCACAGGAGCTAAATCTTAAGACTGAACTACAATAATAAGCTCACATGTTTGCACTGAAACAGGGACAAGTCTCTGTTCTTCCGTGACATGTCCTTTTCCCTTTTCCCAGCAGCGATGAGGACTGGCTGGCACCAAGTCCCCATTACCCTCTTCCTGAAGGGCATGCATAACTCACTTAATTGCTTCACACTACAGTACACTGCTATTTAGAACCAGTCTGTTTCTTTCCGTTGTAACAGCATGGAAATAAATAAGCAATTTTCATACATTAGGAAACATGAGCATGCCAGAGTCTAATTCATACTTATGTGATTAATAAACCAGAGCACTTAGATGAAATACACCGCGCCACACAAACACTGCTCCATTAGAGCAGTCGTCTGGGTGTGAGATATTACCCGCAGTGGTCTCACTGCTGGACCCAGTAAACAGCCCCAATATGGAAACTCATGGAACTTTCCTAGGGTGGAAGCTTTCTTTTAGGTTGAAAAATGAAGGGTGAGGAATGGAGAGCCAACTTTCCTGCTTCTGTAAGTGGTATTGGCTTCACCTAAGCCATGAGCCGGCTGCATGAGTCTGAGCAAATATATTTTCTGTGCCTTGTTTATTAATGGACAGAAAAGCTAGCCTGAAAATGAAATTGATTTTATTCACTTAGGATTTTATACTCCATTGCACAACCACAACCCAGCAAATTCTTCATTAAGAGAGATAATTACTTTAATGAAGATTAAATATAATTTAAAATTCACATTTATCTTTATCTACCTAAAGCAGGTCAGAATTAACCTAAAATGGTTAGGGAAGTGGCAAGAATGGGTTTCTCCAAAAAGTCTCCATCTGTCTACAGAGTGATGGGTCTGATCTGACAGCCATCCCTGCCTTCCCCCTTTCTCTTCTTCTTCTCATTTCATCCATTAGTAGCTCCCACATCAAGCCCAGATCAGACCTTCTGCTTTCTAATAATCCTAATTTGGGGATGTTTGGCAGAGGCAACAGGATAGCAGCAATTAATATCTAGGATGCTCAATGATCTCTGAAAAGCCGAATCTATGATGGGCATATGGGGGGGAAACATTAAGATCAGAGAAATGGCAGGTTGATTTTAGAAATATCCTCCTTCCTTGGGGCGCCTGGGTGGCGCAGTCGGTTGGGCGTCCGACTTCAGCCAGGTCACGATCTCGCCGTCCGTGAGTTCGAGCCCCGCGTCAGGCTCTGGGCTGATGGCTCAGAGCCTGGAGCCTGTTTCCGATTCTGTGTCTCCCTCTCTCTCTGCCCCTCCCCCGTTCATGCTCTGTCTCTCTCTGTCCCAAAAATAAATAAACGTTGAAAAAAAAAAAAAAAAAAAGAAATATCCTCCTTCCTTGAGGCAGAGTGTTTTCTACTCCACCTGCCAAAGATAGGAAGCCAAGAATGATATTAAACTGATTGGTATTACTCATCATTTCAGGTGGTGTTAGAATTGTTCTTCATTAATGGCATTTGAGCATTACTGTGGAAAGAGGCTAGAAGACAAAACAAAAGACTTTAACTTTAGCTTCTCCCCTTATCAAATGTATGACTTTAAAAACGTTTCTTGGGGCGCCTGGGTGGCGCAGTCGGTTAAGCGTCCGACTTCAGCCAGGTCACGATCTCGCGGTCCGTGAGTTCAAGCCCCGCGTCGGGCTCTGGGCTGATGGCTCAGAGCCTGGAGCCTGTTTCCGATTCTGTGTCTCCCTCTCTCTCTGCCCCTCCCCCGTTCATGCTGTGTCTCTCTCTGTCCCAAAAATAAATAAACGTTGAAAAAAAAAAAATTTAAAAACGTTTCTTAACTTCTCTGAGTCTGGGACCCCTCGTTTGTAAGATGTGACAAACACTGCCCACCTTGAGTTCAGAGACTTTGAGCACCAGGCATTAGTGAATACTCATAAATAGAATAAGCTTCCTTGCTGTACGTAGGTTTTCTTCTAAAAGCTCCAAAACACCACACCAGTGACCCCAGTTATCCCTAGGTGACAGCAACACTTGATTCTGCAGAAGTGACTGGTGAGTTTCAGCCCAGGCTCTTGCTGTTCCTGACCTAAGAAGTGTCACAGAGTAAAGGAGTGGCACAGGGAAGCCCAGGCTTGTCACACCCCCTGGCACAGATAGGCACAGCCCTGCATGCCTCATCGTTCGTTTTGCAAGGAGGAAAACTAAGTCTAGTGCGGTGGGAAGTACGACTGGCTTCCAGATGCAGTATTTCAACGAATAGCTCTCATTCACTGAATACCGCTGGGACATGACACATTACATACATTATCTTATTTAATTAGAGTGACTGTGTAATTTATCATCCACATCAGGACACGTTCGGAGTTCAAAGGGAATGGTATAAATAATTACATCAAGTCAACGAGTGTAAACCTGGATGGTCCTGGGCAAACTGATTATACGGTTGCCCCATGTTTAATCCATGTAATCACTCTGTGAGCTAGAAAACATTCTCTATTTTACAGAAGGAAACAACTGCTCAGAGAGGTTAAAAGCAGCAGGCCCAAGGACACACAGACTATCAGGTTGGCAGACCCAAGGTTGGAACCTCAGCTTGTAAGATACTACAGCTCGTTTCCTCTAACATACTCCCTCCTTGAAACCCTTTAGTCACGGTATCAGCTGCCAAATAACAGCATTAATTTTGTTTTGAAAGCCTGCCTTTATTGAGTGAATAACATATTTAAAGTGCTGGGTCATGACTTCCAAATGATATCCCAAAAAAGGGCAAAAATGGGTGAAGAGAGAGCAAAATGATGTCAGTAAAAGCAGTCATATCCGAATAAGCACCCAGCTCTTTCTGAGGCTCCACACCGCCTGAATACCAAAAGCCTGAGCTAAGGCTTATTCAAGCATGGAGAATGATAGACAACAGGGCCAGACATCCATAGGCCTCCTTCCCCATGTGCTGGCCTATATTCTCATGCACCCAATGAGTCCCTTGATCTATGTCAATTTGCTACTGATATTTAATGATCTGCAGTCACAAATAAATTTGATTTATTTCTATAACATGCCAGGAGCTATTCTTTCACCTGGAGCTTAATAGATATAAAAATGTAGAGAGACAGTCAACAGTCAGTTCTCTCCACAGGGTTTCTGTAGGTGAAATAAATGGGTGCCACACTCTCATCCTTTGGCCCACCTGCCAGTCACTGAGTTTTCCTGATCTCTAAACACCAGAAGGGTGGCGAGAGGGTCAGGCCTGGTTCAGAAGCTCACTGCATTGGCTGAGACAATAGAATTTATTCTAGCAGAGAAACAAAAGCTCAAGTCAGTCATAGATGCCAAGCACCCTCAGTCATAATCCCTAATGAAAGACCATCTGCAGAGACCAAGCATGCTCCTGACCCCAGGAGGGGCTGACCAGGTATTTTAATGATTCAATAAGAGATCCCAGCTTGGAACATAATAAGAAATCCTAAGCCAGAATTCAACTCCATTTCTCAGAAAGTGCGTGACCTCAACATGGCACCCACCCACTCTGAGCTTCAGATTTCCCAACAATAAAACACTGCTTCTCAAATGTTCGTGGGCATAGCCATCACCTGTAGGGCTTGTTAAGCTCGAGGAGATATAATTCGGGCCCAGTTTGTTAAGACATATTTCAGGGGCCCTCCCTTAGAGATTCTGATGTATTAGGTCTAGGGCAGAGTCAGAGAATTTGCATGTCTGATAAGTCTCCACGTCATGGTGATAAGGAGGATGTCCACCGACCACACTTTGAGTAGTACCAAACCGTATCAGTAATGCCAACCTCACAGTGTGTGTGAAGATACGAAGAAGTGCTGATTCTCAGCACAGCCGCTGACTCGAAACGCCTCCCGGTGAGCATGCATACATTGAAGAGATGAAGAGCAAAAGTCCAAGAGTATTCATAGGAAGAAAACCTGGGGACATTTAATCATTTTGAATATGCCAGGCACAAGATTTAATTACATTCCAATCCCTCTTGTTAGAATACATTCTCTGTGGCATTACAAACGGGGTCCCAGGCTCAAATGGTGAACTTACCCAAAGACCTCCTACTTCCATGGGGCTTTTTAAACACAAAGCACAAGTTTTTGCTCAAAACATCCATCCGCCCCTTTAGCTCAGCTGCATCTCCATGGCATCCAAATCCTACTTAAAATCATCTTGACTACTACTTAAAAAAAAAAAAAAACACATAAATCTTCCCATTGGAACAGCTCTCAAGCAATAGGGGAAGAGATATTTACTTTGCTGAAAACAGGAGTCCCCAGTCAACCCCATGATCAGCTGGAGTCCTTCAGTCTGTCCTTGTCTAATGCAGCACAGTAATCAGGGAACCCGCCTCCCTCCTCCTCCTCCCTCCCTCCCCTCCCTGCATTCCGGCTTTCTCTCTTCACGACATTATTTAATCTCTCGGTTGCAGCTTCTTGGGATTAGCTACAGCATCTATTAATAGTTTTCCTTCTGTTTACAGTTCCAAGGGGAGAAAAATGGCTCATTCCTCTTCTCCAATCTTGAAGATATGTCTTATTGCAGCAGGAGGAAGATGCACAAGCCCCGTGAATAACCTATTTCCACAATCATTCCACTGTAAAGATGCTAATGTGCTTCTATGCCGAATGGATCCATTTAATAGGCAGAACAAGTTGGATATAAACTCTTTAATTGCTTTCAGCACACCGATTATCTTCCTGTGTCACCTATTGTATAATGCAAAAATGTTAACAAAAGCACTTACTGAAGACATTATTGGGAATTAAAAAACAAAGAACCATCAGTTGTCACTAAATATGCCTTTCATGTTCCCAAATGAAATGCATTTGCGCACTCAAGAAATAAGATAGAAATGTGCAGGCCTGCCATTGTCAGATGCAAACATCTTCATTAGATTTTGATCCAGCTGCTGCAAGATCTATAAAAAGAGCTATCAAAGCCTGCAACTCATTATTGGTTATTTCAGGAAAACTTCAAAAAACCATCCCTAAACCTGCACTGATCTTTTCTGACAATTTCCCTGGCCGGGCAGTTTGTTTGCAAAGAGTGGCATTAAAAATCTTCTGCCAAGCTGGCCCCTGGAAATGGTACCTGGAAAGACTCGGTGCCTGTGGCTGTTAAAGAGAAGCCACAATTGCAGAGCCGACCCGTATTCCTGGACACGAGCTGTAAATCTCTATCACACCCCCCCCCCACCCCCTGCCCAAAATCTCCTGTTCTGACCTAACTTTATCTCCTTAAAAGCATATAAGTGAAAGTAGCCAAATTCGGGTCTTTATAGACCAAAACGGAAAGATTAATATATGAGATGTCTCATAACATCCTTTCTCTGCTGCAATAAATCTTCCTATGTATATTGGCAGTCAGCTCATTTCTAGCATGTTATTTTCTGCAGAGGCCATTTTAAAAGAGGAAAAAGACTAGTCAAGGGAATCGGTGGGGAAGGGGAAGAAGAAAGAAAAGAAAGAAAAGGAATGGGAAAGAGTCAGGGTTCTGGGGAAAGGGTATAGAGAAGGTTAAAGGGAGCAAAACGGTAAATGTCGAAATTACCTACTGTTCTTCCTTTGAATTCTGTTGAAACAGAAGGGATCCTACAAAGACCTGAATAACATTCATATAAATCACAGACCCTGGCGTCTTGACTTGAGGACCTCTTCAGTCAGGCCCAGGTCTCCAGAGGCTTCTTATGGATACAAAACAACTCACAGAAAACACCTGTCAGAGATGTCACTGTCATTTAGGAAGGACCCTTTCCCCCCTCGGTCTATATGTCTCCCTATTTATGACAAAGAGAAATGCAAATTGTGATCACTATTATCCAACCTCAGTAAACAGGTAGGGAAGGATACATGGGTCCTTAACAAAATCTGCTTTAAAGATTTTTGACTTTGCCTTTAATCTACCCACTAAATTGTCTGTTTTATGTTCAAAAGTAAATTGAAATGCTCAAAATATTGATGTAATATCATATCCATTATTTGAACTAGGTACAAGAGCTCATTTGGGGATCCGTTTATTGTCTTTATATTGTTATTAAAACTATTACCCAAATCCTAACGCTCTGGAGACCCACAATATATTCTTTCCTGCATATACCATCCTTATTCCTTCCAAACATTTCCTTTTCTGTGCTCTCTTCGCCAGCACATATACTAAAACTGGAATAACATACAGAGAAGGTTAGCATGGTCCCTGTGCAAATTCATGACCCATTCCATATTTTTCTCAATTAAAAAATAATAAAGTTTATTAATTTTTTTAAGAAGCAGTTTTAAGGTGACCTTTTCTGTGGTGCCTTGGCAATCATCTTCCCTCCTGCCGACTCCTTTAGTCAATGGAGTCACACTGATAAGAGCAGAGAGATTGAGGTCCACACGTCCTCACAAGAGGGGGATTTTGAGTTGGGAACCTGCTGCACCCAGAGACTCTTTCTAAAATGTGAATCTGATCATGAGACTCCCCTGTGTAACACCATTCAGTGATTTCGTATTGCCCTTCAGATAAAATCACATTCCTGCTGTGTGGCTACTGGCAAGTTATTAAACTTCTTTCTGGCTCAATTTCCTCTTGTATAAAATGGTGATAATAATCGTGAGGAAAATGTATGTAAGGCACTTAGCACAAAGTTAATAAATGCTCACTATTATTATTATTGATGTTATCTCACGGGCCACATTCATTCTCAGTTCCCTCCTCACTGTCTTACAGCTGTATTCAACACTGAGTTTCCCAACTCCCATGAGCTTTCTAGCCTTTATGCCATGACCTGTGACATTCTTTCTGTTTGCAACACCCTCTTCCTCTTCCTGGCCTTTGGCCAGTTTTATTGCTATGCATTTATAAACTGTCAGCTTAAGTGCATATTATCAAGATGGCCTTCCCTGACCCCAAGGTCCTGCATACAATGCATACTTCCTCTACAGTAATATACATCATACATTACTATAACATTTTGCTTGACTGAAATATCCATAAAGGACCCAAGGTTAGATTTGCCTTGCTCACCACTTTATATTTCAGTAGCAAGCACCAGTAGCAAGGGTAGACTGGATTATAATGCAACTGAAAAAGAAATCTTAATAGATTACAATGACAGAAGATTAGTCCTTGATCACACTAAAATAATCACAGGACAGCTCCACAGTGTTTTCATGCTGAGTCCCAAGCTGATGGATGCCCCACACCTTGGCACATTGTTGATCCCGTGGTAGAGAGAAAGGGAACACAGTCATTATTCACTGCCTCTCTTAAAACTTCCATGCAGAGGTGGCATCTAATTCCTCGTCACATTTTATTGGCTGGGGCAAGTCACGGGGCAGAGCCTGATGTCAATCAGGTGGGGAATCCTTATGCAGAAAAGGCACTACAAAGAGGGAAACTACTGTGTTCAGTGAACTGTACTAGATGCTACAACAGAGCTCGACACGTTAGTTCAATAAAATATTTCTTTGCCACAAGCTGACAAACATAAAACCCACACCAATTAAAATCTTGCCAGAAACTTCTCTTATTCAGAGATATTCATTTCTTGACATCTTTGACTTTCAAAATCATTCTTCTTTCAGTCACGGGGCCATGTTTTCTGCCACTGGCACCAGATGCATATCTATGTGGTCACAATTTACAAACCATACCAGGACACCACTTTTGAGTAAGGAATAATTAGGTACAACAATATCAACACCATCCTCATAATTTGTGTACTCTATGCAAGCTGTTAATATGGGCAAGATGAGATAATGTCCAGTCTCACAGGACTAGACCGTCAAAAGGGAACCTTTGAAATCAGTCTCTCTAACCTCTTAGATGAGACCCCCAAAATAAGCTGGGTGACTTATGAAATAGTATCAGAGCCAGGATTAAAATGTGAATCACAAATTTTTAAACAAGTGTTCTTTTAATTATAGCATAGCTTTGCCATAAGGAATGTGACCAAATGTGAATGATTGGAAGAGATCACCATTTAACAGATGAGGATACCGACACCCATGGGGGTGAAGTGACTTTCTCAAAGTTACCCCACATTATTAGTTCTATTTTGGTTGGCCACACCAAACCTTAAAGCAACCAAAGTTGTTTCAGCATCTAGGATATCACCTGCTCTTCACTGAAGGCTCAAAGAAACATTTCTTGAATTAAATCAAACCAAACTGATTGAATTGAGCTCAACTGAAATCACACAAAACGTGAAGATGTATTTTTTCCCACTAATGTAACCCTTATTTTCATTTCCCCTGTTGTTTTAAGCTTGCCAGACCAACACATTACACACCAACAACTATGACTTTGCTAGTTTCTCCTCTACAATATCCTTTTTCTATGTTCCTTCCATATTTATAACCACCGTTCTTCTTTGAGCAGAAACAGATTAATATCTGGAAATCTTGTCATCTCATGACATTTACAGAACAACATAGGATCTGGAAAGCAAAATCACCGATAACAAGGGCCCTTGGAAGATCATTAGACAAAGAACTTTGTTCCCTCTGAGCTAAGCAGGTCAGCTAAAAAGTGACATAACACAGATGTTCCTAAACCACAGGAACAAATGCCATTAAGTTACTGTCTCCCAACAACTAAGTAATATGTACGAGGAGTAAGAATTAAATTTGGAGAGGGAATACAGATTCTGGCTGGGCTCCAGGGCCGACGGATATTAAATAAGAAAGAAACAGTAGTGCTGTCAAGTCTAATTGTTTAAAACATAAAACTCTTTCCATATGTCTTGAGATGAATAGAGTTGCACAATATCAGGATGCACTATGAAGTCAGGCAAAGAAATAATAGTATGTACCATTTGGAATGAGAAACTTATCTGCAGGGAATTTGACTCTGCCTTTTTTCCCCCTTCTTCTCATGACCCACCCAGGCACTTAGACATTTGAAAAGAGCTCTAGGAAAAGCATATTATGAAATCTCTTTACTATAGACTATAGGATGAGAAATGGATGGCTTTTGCAGTCACACAGAATTTGGTTCCAACCTTGACTGTGCTCTTCTTGTTATTTGATCTAAGACTCAATTCTCTTACCTGTAAGTAGAGACTATATTCTTACAATGTGAGGATGTGTTTAGGATTAAATGAGATCATGGATAGAAGTTGACTAGCATTTAGTAGGCATTTATTACAATATTATACTTCCTTTACATTTTCCTCTAATCACATGGAGATGCAATCATCCACATAGCAGCTCCATATTATTCTGTGATGAAATGAGAAACAGTTTTCACTCCTTGACAATAAATTGAGAGATTCCAGCATTCCATCCCTTCAATTAATGAACACAACTTTACACAGCATCACCCACAGGCGAAACTCTGTGGTGTGTATTGTAAAGATCACAAAGTTTTACACGAGATGTGTGAAATAAAGGCATTTGTTCAAGCCCCCTTTCAGCAGTCATGACATTAAACAATCAAGATTATCTGGCCTTTTAAATGCTTTTATTTACGAGACGTATGTGCTCAGAACAGAAAAATAATAAAACACAAACAACTTAGACTCTAGCTAAAATTAGTGAGTTTTGCTTCATGCTAGATTTATTAAATATTGTGTTTCCAACCAGTTTTGTATTACAGATATATATCTATGTCTCTGTCTGTATCCATCTATCCATATAACTGCATATACATTGTTCTATGGCAGAAAGTACACTGTGTTGGGGGTTCAACCCCTGCCTTCCCATCGGCTAATGAGAATAAGTATTGTCATTGTGTTCCCACCTGGAATCTCAATTTCCTCACTGTAAAATCAGATTTCTTGAATAGATTTCCTAAAGTCATCACCATATATAGAAGTTAAAATGTAGTATACAACATGTGTGACTCTTTACTAATATAGTGTGTGCATGTGTGTGTGTGTTTCTGAAAAATACGTTCATTTCCAAGAGCACATCTCTACAGTAATTTCATGGAGATAGATAT
The DNA here is from genome assembly GCF_018350155.1 of Leopardus geoffroyi. Taxonomy (NCBI): domain Eukaryota; kingdom Metazoa; phylum Chordata; class Mammalia; order Carnivora; family Felidae; genus Leopardus; species Leopardus geoffroyi. The sequence continues at coordinate 49,969,602 of NC_059342.1, forward strand.
CATCACAAGTGCAGTTTCACATAACACCAAGGTGTCAATAAATGAAAAGTTCTCAGAAGACTCAAACTGCTATTTCCATATCTCCTAGGACAGTCCAGAGATGGTTCAAGGGTAACACCACAGCTCCTCTCTTTTGGCCCCTTGGGTCTACTACAGAACACAGGGACCATCATAGGCCAGTTGGATGCAGAGACTTTGGAGGTTTAATTGATCTTGTGATGCCTTACCTATGGTCTGAAGTTAAAACCCCATCTCAAGAGTAATAGGTACAGAAAAAAATTTTGGGGGGCTAAGATTTTATGAAGAGGTACTGCCCAATGTTACAGTACTTTTGACCATCATCTCCCAATTCCTCCTTGACCTCATCACTAAATAACACAAACTTCCATTGAGAAGAACTGGAATCATTAACGCCAGAACCAGGAGGGGGTGGTTTGTGAAGTTTGCTTTGCATTCTCAGGGGTCTGATCTTTTTTGTGACCTCCTACCACTGCAAAATCATTAAAAGAAGCCCTACATATTTCACATTTTTAACTATTCCAAATTCCTGATGTGTCTGAATATTTTAATTTCTCAAATATTATTTATAAGGAGTGGCACCCATATATCAAAAATCTTTTTTATATAGCTTTTATAAATCAAAAACATGCACTCTTTGCCTGTTTGCCCAACTCTTTGCAGTCGCATGCAGTTTGCCCACTCTTTGCCCAACTCTTGCAGTCGCATGCAGAAATTTGCCTTGATAGAAGGAAAAATACAGAATAAGGAGAAAGGTATTTTCCATCATAAAAATTTTAACTTGGAGAAGAAAAAGGGCAATTACATAAACAAGTCATTTCAGCCTTAGGGAATGTGTAACTCACATAGGTTTCTGGTTGAAACCCAGCTGAAAAAGAAGAAACAGATATAAAATCTTGCTGCATAATTCATCTCCACTTTATATGAATATTAAGACTCTGATTATTATTAGGTCCTTGTTATATTAACATTCATTGACCTCTTCAATAAATGACCCATGCAACAGCTGCTGACTCAGAATCTCTGGAAATGAAGATAGCTTCACGTTTCTTTAAAAATAGCACTAAAAATTTGCACCAGTGATTTTGATACAGGTGCTGCTGAGAAAACACTGTGTATGTCCATGGTGCCAAAGTCCCTCCTCTTAGAAATGCTTCATGTGGGTATTAGCAGCACCTTTCCCACCACCCCCCACCCCCAGCCACTTTAGCAATGCCATTTCATACATATGGAAGGCTGTTGGAGTCTTTTGTCCCATACTCCATTGCATCCTGGGATACTGACCTCCTAAATGATTTTTTAAAAGTTGCACACAGTAAGGCTCATTCTTGGTGCAGTGAAGTTCTGTGGGCTTCTGACAAATGCATAGTGTCATGTGTTTACCATTACAAGGTCATACAGAATGGTTCTAGTTAGACTTAGGATAGTATGCTTTTGCATCAAGCAATTGCTTCAGTGTATGCAACGTCCTCCAGTGCCTGCTTTGTTCAATCTACCTATCATTAAGCCTGAGAGCAACAGACAGACAACAAGTATTAACTGTGAAGTAACAGTTGTAACAGAATATTTGTATGTGCCTTTCTCAGGGTATGTAATAGTCCAAATGTGTCCTTTAACAGATGGCGTACTGGGTTTCTGCCCTCCAGGAAAAAAAAATGAAATAAAACACCTGGGCTTGAGGCTGGAGGAAGAACTGACACCAAGTTCACGTTTAAGGTACCTAGTAAATCACTGGAGATCAAAAATGTTAGAAAGCTAATAAAAGGGTCTATGTTTGAAAGATTTTTTCCTTTGGCTTAATTCATACTCCCATTCTGCTATTGCTTATTCCTGAGAAAATTTATGGATAAAAGATTTTAAAATATGTTCAAGAGAAATTTAGGTCATACACTTGTAATCAAGGCACTTGTTTTGATGACAAGAACTATGGTCATCTCTCTGTTGGTATGTTTTCCCCAAACACAGACCACTAATGGTAAATTACTTGGCCTTAAGGTTAGAGTTCTTAGATTCATTATATTGACAGAATTAGAGAGAAGATTACAGCAGTTCCTGGAAAGGAGACCTCACATTTCCTTCTAAGTACAGATACCTTACACACTAGTCAAAGGGTGCATAACTTTGAACTTGGGAGAGAGAATAGGCAGAAATCAATACTGAATATTTAAAGGTAGCAATGTTTGGGAGAAAACTTTATTCTCATAGCAAAGTCCTGAATCCAGAGAAGACTGTATCTCTCAGAGGAGAGTACTTTTCATCCTTCACTCAGAAATCACCAGCATATGATGTTTTGAAAATGTTGAGTTTCTTTTGAGTTAGGGAAATGTCTATTTTCCTAAAGCGTGCTCTCCCAGAAGTATATTTTTCTAAATCTACATTTTCTTGTGAAGATAATCTCCCACTCAACCATGCACCTTGCAAAGCTAAGCCCAGGACAGACAGAGTACTCTTTGAAGAGAAGATAAAGACCTGGAAATATCAAGAGAGATTACTTAATAGGGAGGAGAAAATCAGTAAATCTTTTCTAATGTGAATTCTGCTTTGACAAATTCTTGAAAGAGCCATTTGTACCTCTTCATTTAGACTCTCCGTTGATTAATGGAAATGAAAAAATAATTCTCTCACTTCTCGCCTATGCTGCCTTAGAGGCTCCAAAAAGTCAACAAAGGACAGTGGAGCCTTCTAGTTCTTTGTCCACAATAACTGAGCATCTTGGGTTGGAAGAAAAGAAAATGTTGATCTCCTGGGCTTGTTTAGCTTTGCTTTTTTAATTGCTAAATGCCAGCCTGGGAATTCTGCCTAAAATGGAAATAAGTTGCATTTATATTACACCTTTCATCCAGGAGGCACATGCTTCTCTCGATTCTGAAACACAGCCATCCTGGAGCTGAAAAGCAGTAACTGTTTTAATGTTGAACATTTATTCAGTGCCACGATTATACAAGGTGGAAGAAATTGTTTGAAACAGTACCAAAATATTGCAGTAACAAAGATGGTGGGCTGTGGGTTTCGAAAATATCCCAGATGCAGTCTGTTTTGTGCTTTCCTTTGCATATGGAATATTTACATATCCCTTTTGAGTCTTGAGATTCCTAAGATGCTTGCATTTCTGCTCCTCAGTTTAAGTTCAACATACGTGGCAAAAAATCAGGAAGAATGAATTAAGTCATGTCTTTTAGAAACATCTTTCATATTTGGAATGTATGTCAAGAAAAATGACAGTGAGAAAGAATTCTATCATTACTTACATTTTATGCCTCCTAAAAGGAGAACTTCTGTCTCAGAAAAGAGCAGGTGAGAAAAAACAAGATGACACAGACTCACCCAGGAACTCCTGAACATGTATCTCATAGCTGATTTCTCTTCTGCTACGCCAGGGGACAAAGAGGATACTGCTCACTAAAAACTTAACAGGTCGGGAACTGCGTCTTGCTCATTGCTATTAACCTCAGGACTCAGGCAGTATCTGGAGATAATAGATCTTGTTAGGCTTGTTAAATAAATGAATGATTGGTCTTCATAGTCTGAAAACATGAAGACCAAACCCTGTGATGCTTCCAGCTAATGCTTGAGTAGACATTTCTTTTTACTTAAGCAGTATGAGGAGGGGGAAAAATAATGATGAAGTAAGAAAACATGAAGGGCTAGTGTGAGACACTGAAAATGGGTTGGTGGGCCCCCCAAATTACAGCCCCCTCTGTTTATTGCTGTCAGTAATCAGATTTTATTATTATACCATCCCCACACACACACACACAAATTGAAGACTCATCAGTCATCTATATCTGCATCTACAAGGAGGTTATGATGTCCTTTCCTGACAGCAAGTTTCGAAAGGGGAGCAGAAAAGGGAAGGTGGGTTGCCGAATAAGATCCAGTCAAAGGATCAAAGTTCAGGCTCCAGATCTTGCCAACGTTGACTTGACACATGAGACTTGAAGTCCTTTTTTCATTCAAGGACTCAGCTTCCTCATTTGTAAAGTGAGAAGTATGAATTAAAATCTAATCTAGGTGATCTTGGGAAGAGCCCCAAGATGGGGGTCTTGCATTTCATGGCCCTAGAACTAATTCTGCAATCTAGATTAACACCTTCTACTTCTTTGTTTTGCTCAAGGGGTCTTGGCATTACACAGGCAAACATGTCTCACTATATGACCATCTATTCACTCCCTTGTTGCTCTGAGAGCTTTGAAAAACGCCAACTGTTCTAGAAAGATGATGAGTCAAGATTAAAAATTCTGAAGCAGAGACCAGCATATTCAGCTTCCTTATTTCATACTTGAGGCAACAGAGTCTCAGAGATGTTAGTCGACTAGCCTAGGCTGTCCAGTCAGTAAGGGAAAAAAATTAAATGGTGCTTAAACTCAGGTGTTCAGGATCCCAGCTGAGGTTTCTCACACCACTCCACCCTTCATCTTTATAGCTGGGTAATGAAACCATTTATGAAATGGATTAAAGTCTTTTTCTGTTCTTTAAGCAAAATTTCCCAGTTTTAGTGGGATAACTGCAAATACTATAGGAGAGATATCATCTGACTTTAATAAGCAAATAAGTAAATATATAAATAAATCCCTTCTGAAGCTCATTAAAACCTGTCTACACTACCCCCACCAGAATCACTATTGATATAGAAATTTCAAAGTCTGGAATTTTGCTGTTCTCTCATAAAATACATAATTTGAGCCATTCCTGACAAATATTGGTATCACTTTATTCAAGCATAGCTTTCAAGTTCCAGAGAGTTAATAAATTGAATTCTAACAGTCTGCGGAGAGTATACAGTAAGATAAAAACATCTTCCAAAAATTTACAGTATATTTTAGGATGGCTTGAAATACCAGTAACCATTGCAGATGCATTTACAGGATTTTTAGAGTTGCACATTTCATCATAAACGGCTCTGTGATTCAGTATGGCATTAATAATGGAAAGAACAACCTTTAAAATAAAGTAAATGCATTTGGAGCAGTTACTGAGGTGATATCTGTCTCAAAAAAAAAAAACAGTTAATAACTTGCAAGTTGATGTGATATATTCCTTAGCCCATCCTGTCAGGAAAGATTTATCTTTTGTGTTAAACTTCAGGTGGAGAAATTAAAATAAAATTTGATGTCTCTGTGGCAAACTGCCTCCCTCCATTTTCTTCACCTTTTAATTTCCATTATTACTAACTTTAGAATTGTTTCTTTGACCTTATGCAGTATTTCAAGAGATGGTTTAGATGCCAGAGGACTGCCAAAACAAAGTTGTAAATAAACTATACCAATGCATGTACACATATACATCTCAAGGTATTAATCAAAAAGGACATAAATCATGAATACATTTTGCCTTCATACAAATGAATGTTACAACCACATGTCCGATGTATTTTTGTCCTATTACTTTTCTTTACAACTGCTGTCTTAAATTGTTTCAGAGGCCATAAGTTAGTTTGAATTTCCTTGCTTAGTAATAAGTCAACCCTTATTCCATTATGTTCCCAAGATAATGCTCGATGAGTATGTGTCTAGTAACTGAAAGACTGAAAGATAGTAAAGAGTCTCTTTTCTCATTTTCTCTCTCCCTCTCTCCTCCCATTTTTCATTTCTTCCCCTTTCTCCCCATTGCCTTCATCCCATCTCCACCCTCCTCTCTTCTACCCACCCCTACATCTCTCATCTTCCACCTTCTCTCTCCTTGGATGCCTTCTTTCTTTCCTCCCCAACATACCTGAGTAGGCAGTCAGGAAGAGCCGGAGGGCAATAAGGTGTGGAACATCTGGGACTCTCCAATCCAAAACTAAATTAACAGAACACAAAAGAACTCAGGGGGATTCTAACAGAGCTCCCAGAAGGGAAAAATTATTTTCTTTTATTAATGTAGCTACCAACCAATAAATTCTGAGGGTATCAAGCTAAATCCCACATCGGGCAACAAAAGCTATACATACAGCATTACTGAATGACCTTGACCCTGCTCACTTCCCACACGCCGCTCATTAGTGGGGAAAGGCAAACACCATAAGAATCCTCTGGGCACTGCTCTGAGGTAATTTTATAAATGCCACAGTCATGTTTTAATACAATACTGTACCAAGATAAGGCACTTACAAGGCAACATTTCCCAGATCTCATCAGAGTGAAGACAGAATGCTCAAAATTCTAGAAGGTTACTAAAAAGACAGACTTCAGTAACACACTATTTTAAAAAAGAAAAAGAGGAGCATCTGGGTGGCTCAGTCAGTTAAGCATCCGACTGCAGCTCAAGTCACGATCTTGCGGTTCGTAGGTTCGAGCCCTGTGTCGGGTTCTGTGCTGACAGCTCAGAGCCTGAAGCCTGCTTTGGATTCTTTGTCTCCCTCTCTCTCTGCCCCTCCCCACTCATACTCTGTCAAAAACAAATAATATGTTTTAAAAAATTATAAAAAAGAAAAAGAAAAGAAAGTTATTTTCTACAGGTTAATAAATGAAATGAAAAAAGAAATTAATAAATCAATAAAAATATGTCCCATTTCCATCCTACCACGAATAATATTTAAATTCCAAAACCAAGGTCTACCCTTATCATGCTATCCCCTTCCTTACTGCAAATGATATGCCTCACCTGTCCATCAAACAGATGTGAAAAGCAATGCCTAACAGTCCCTCTAGGTCAGCTAAGTATCTAAGACTTCTACATATCAGAACTGTCAAATCCACACTGTTTTGTTTGGTTTTATTTTTCCCAAGTCACGCTGCATTTTTATCTGGGGGAAGTAGGAGGTGGTGGCTGGTGTTCCCGCAAGAGCTTCTCTCATAAATTGGACATTAAAAGTACCTGAACAGGGAGAAGTAAAACAGTGTTTCTGACGTAGAATCTTGCAGCAACTTACAAATCAAATGCATGTGGTAAATAAAAGATCCAATGATTTTCTTTCACTCAAACCACTCTTTTTTTACACAAGAATATAAAACGTCCCTATCATCATCAACTAATACTTATGGAGCCCCTCTCCCCTCACAGAGTCTTCATCTCATTCAAGATACAATCAGTGTTCTAATTAAGGCACAGAAGGTGCTCTGTGACTTGACCCTGCCTGCCCCACCCACATTCCCTTTGTTCCAGGAACCAGGGATTTCCCAAACATCCTCTGCCTTGGTGAATTTCCATAGTCAGTGCCCTCCGTTTAAAAAGCGGGTCTTCACTTTGCAACTTGCCTAACTCCCACTCAATCATCTTGATTCGGGTCAAACCCCACTTCCTTTCAGGAGTCTTTCCCGATTTTAGAATCAAAGTCACTATCACCATTCTGGATACTAAGGGCATACTTTGCCCTGAATGAAAAACTCACTATGGCATTTCCCATCACAGTCTTTAGAAAATGGAGAAAGCCAGAAAATTCTCAATCCGGGAGTTTTAATTACATGGGGGCCATGAAACCTACCAAATAAAACCACAGTTTTCTGGGCGCTACAACACAGAGTGTACGAAGAGTTCACAGAAAGAAGCAACTGAATAAGATATGCCCCCAGAGTGGGCAGCACACTCAGTGAGAGTCACGTGCTGTTGAAAGGGTATCCATCAGGTACCATCCAGAATGTGGTTCCCTGAGTGTCACTTAGGGTTGAGAGCCTTTTCCCCAAGTATGATCAACTCTACTAGAGATTAGCAAGTGAAAATGTCTACGTAAATATTTGACCTTCTATTAGTTTATGCTTAATGTGACATTTTGGGGGAAAATATTAAACTTAACTTGTCTGTGAAAAAACAACAGAAATAACAACAAACAAACAGCTTTACAATGAAGTTTACTGCTAAAAGTGTTTCTCAGACTAAGAGAATTCACTGCAGAGTTGGAAAATACCACAATGCTTTGGCGATCAATTAATTAGTTCTCAGAGCCTCATCAATCCTAGTTATTCAAGATTTAACCAGGAGTAATGGGAATAAATTAGGAAGAAAAATTTAGGCTGAATATCAGGAACATTTTCTTAATCATTAAATCAATTAGACAATAGAATTTAAAATTGGATATTTAATGTGAAAGATGGAACCAAGAAAGAGAAAGTACAATATCCAGAAAAAATGAGAAATCATAGATTGTAAAGGTTCTTTATCATCATTAGCCCATTCTTCTGTGTTTGGAAAGAATGATAGTTTAGATTCCCATTCAGATCATTGCCCACCCTAAAATTTTCAAAACTTCAGAATATATACTTGCTGAAATGAAGAAGTTAATTTTCTTCAAAGCCATCAGATTCTGCTGTGGAAATCCCACTAAGTTCTAGAAAATTTGGATATCTGTTTTGAATATCTACTGAGAAGTTCAGAAAGTAAGAAGCTACAAGATCTTTGCCTATTGTTATAAAAAATATAATCTTCCAAAATTAGTCAAAGGTACCTTTCAGGCAATCACTATATTCTAGTTCTGGGGTACAGATAATAAAGTCCAACAGCACTCAGAAAGTTATGAAGTGGAGAATGCTCACTTCCAACAGCATGGGGGAAGAGGTTTCTGGACCGACTCAAGTGGACAGTCATTAAAAATACCAAAAATAATTAGAAACAATTAGAACTGAAAATAATCAGAAATAAGAGGTGACATATGCTTTTAAGATGAGTTAGCATCTTACCTTACCTGATGAGTTAGCAGTTTACACTCAGAGGCCAAAACTCAGCAAAATGAGGAATCCAGGCAGGGAAATAGAACACTGAACCCATATGCTGTGTGTGAGTAAACGTGAGCTTCAGCTTTCACCACTCTAAAGGGCACAGAGGACACATGAGTCCATGGTCCCATCCAAGGTGGATTGTATAATAGAGGACTCCTCTGCATGACATTAATTCCAAATGCATTTGACCAGAGTATAAGGATAAACAAGAAATATATCTACTTCAAGAAAATGTAAAAATAATTGTTGTTTTAAGGTTTGTTTATTTATTTTGAGAGAGAGAGAAAGAGAACACACGCACAAGTTGGGGAGAGGCAGAGAGAAGGAGAGACAGAATCCCACACAGGCTCCATGCCATCAGCACACAGCCTGACGTGGGGCTCAAACTCGCAAACTGTGAGATCATGACCTGAGCCAAGATCAAGAATCAGACGCTTAACCAACTGAGCCACCCAGGAGACCCTAAAAATAATTGTTAATCTCAAATTTGACCCTGACTGAGAGGGGGATATTTTCCTTAATAATTTATAAACATAAGCTAATCCTCATGAAATTTTGAAGCTCAAATTTATCTTACCTGGGTCATAAAAAAAAAAACAAAAACTGCAAGCCAGGAATTTAGTTTAAAGTTGTTCTAGGCTAAAGGTGGCCCCTGGCATCTGACAGAATCAAGTGCAATTCCTCTTTGAAAGAACATGCCCCAAATATGTTCTCAAAGAATTTCTAATGATGAAGTCTAAGAAAAATAAAATTACATTTAAAAGGAAAAAACAGATTGGGGATCAAAGCATCTTGAGTGACATCCAGAAGAAACAAGAAGCAGCAAATTCGGACCAGCAAAATTTTCAGATACTGGAGTTATCAGACATAAAATATAAAATAAATGTGTTTGATGTATTTTAAAAATAAGAAATTAGGGGCACTTGGGTGGCTTAGTTGGTTAAGTATCCGACTCTAGATTTTCACTCAGGTCATGATCTCACAATTTGTGAGTTCGAGCCCCATGTTGGGCTCTGCACTGACTGGCGGTGCAGAGCCTGCTTGGGATTCTCTCTCTCCTCTCTCTGCCCTTCCCCTGCTCCTGCTCTGTCTCTCTGTCTCTCTCTCTCAAAAATCAATAAACAAACATTTTAAAAAATAAATAAGAGGGGCATCTGGGTGGCTCAGCCAGTTAAGTGTCCAACTTCAGCTCGGGTCATGATCTCACCGCTCTTGACTTCGAGCCCTATGTCAGGCTCTGTGCTGACAGTTTGCAGCCTAGAGCCTGCTTTGGATTCTGTGTCTTCCTCTCTCTCTGTTCCTGTTCTGCTCACGCTCTGTCTTCTCTCTCTCTCTCTCTCTCTAAAAATAAATAAACTTAAAAAAATTTTAAACAAAAAATAAATAAGAAACTAAAATCAGGGGCACCTGGGTGGCTTAGTTGGTTAGGCATCTGACTCTTGATATCGGCTCAGGTCATGATCTTGCAGTCATGAGATCCAGCCCTGTGTCGTGTAACTTGTATGGGACTCTCTCCCTCTCTCTCTTCCTCTCCCCTGCAATGTGCACAAGTGCATGTATGCACACTCTCTCTCAAAATAAATAACATTAAAAAAAGAAATTAAAATCACAAGGAGAGATAAATCAGGTATATTTGCAAAACAAACAAAAACCCAGATATCCAGAAATGAAAAAGAAAATTATTTCCCCTAAGAATGGTCAGGTTTAACTACCACGGTAGCCAATTTCTAAAATGGCCCCAAATAACCCCCACCTCCTGGTATTCATACCCTTGTATGGTACAACCCCACGGTGTACCAGAGTTGGTCTCTGTGACCGATAGAATATGGCACAAGAGATGGTACGTACTTTTGGGATTAGGTTTTACAAGATACCATGAATTCTGTTTTGGCTTTCTCTCTCCCTCTCTCCCTCTTTTTTTTTCTCCCTCCCCCTGGACCCCCCCCCCCATCTCCTCCATCATCATCATCATCATCATCATCATCATCTCATCACTCTGGTGGAATTCAACCTACCACATGACAAGCCTCCTGCCAGCAGTCACAGGAGGGAGTCCAGCACGTTTAGATTACTCTGTCTCTGGCCTACAGCTTGAATGCAATCTCATGAGAGGCCGTGAGCCAAAGCACACATCTAAGCAGCTCCTGAACTTCTGATTCTCACACTGTGTGAAAATTAATGGTTTGTTTTCTTATAGCACTAAGTTTTGGAGTAATTGGTTACACGGCAATGGATTACTTAGACACAACTGAAGAGAGAATGACCTGGAAGAAAAAAGGAGAAGTGTTTCCAGAGTATTGAACATAAGGACAGACATATGAAAACTAGAAAGATAAGTTAAGAAGCACTGAGGATAGATTGAGGTAGTTTCATATGTTATCTAATTAAAATTCCAGAGAAAAAGAGAAGGAATGTATTTTTTTTTAAGTTGATAATTTTGAAGAATGGATGAAGTTTTCACACCACAGACTCAAGAAGACCAACAAATCCTAAACAGAATAAATAAAAAGAAAAACACACCTAGACACTTCACGATTTAATTGAACACAAAGATTATAAACAGGTTACCAATGAAGGGTCAAGAAGATGGACCCCAACAGCACTGGTGACACTAGGCAATAGTCAAATTCCAAAAGAAGTACTTTATGCAGAAGAAAAGTGATCCCAGATGGAAACCTGGAGGTTCAAGAAGGAATTATAGACAGAGGCAGAAATAAATACGTGCAATAATCTAAACAGACATGGACTGTGTGAAATAAAAATAAAAATGTCTTCTGTGGTTAGGGAAAAAAAGAATGGCACTAATATACAAACAGCAAGAGCATATAACTCATGAAGAGGTGATTAGGGAGGCAGGTAATGGGATTCAATTTGGAATAGATATTATATTATTTTGGAGAAGGGTAAAAATACTAAGTTACCTTAGCCTTTGAGAAGTACATGGTAATATTTACAAGACATCAACTAAATGAAAACAAATACAGTGAATCACCTTTACATCAAGAGTATGGAGGGAGAGGGGTGATGGGTGATTCAATCAGTTAAGCGTCTCAACTTTGACTCAGGTCATGATCTCACGGTTTGTGAGTTTGAGCCCCATGTCAGGCTCTGTGCTGACAGCTCAGAGCCTGGAGCCTGCTTCAGATTCTGTGTCTTCCTCTCTCTGCCCCTCCCCTGCTCACACTCTTTCTCTCTCTCTCTCAAAAATAAATAAACACACACACACACACACACACATATATATGCACACACACACACATTTGAGTATATATATATATATATATATATATATATATATATATATATGAGTGAATTTATTTATTTATTTATTTATTTAATGAGTATGGAGGGAAAAAAAAGAAATGAGAAGAAAAAAATCAGTCTTGAAAAAGTCAAGAAAGGGGAGAAAGAGAAACATAATTAAGGTGAGACAAATGGTAGTCACAAAGTAAATTGCTAAGAAAAATATCCAGCATATCAGTAATTATAATAAATGTAAATGTAAATTTAGTTAGCAACATTAAGTTGTTTGATCCACCTACATGCTGTTGATGACACATTTAACCAAACTATATGTCCCCAAAAGATAAAAAGTAAAAGGATATGAAACTAAACCAAAATACAGTTGATATATTCATATTAATATGAGACAAAATAGACATTTAACAAAAAGTATTGTTATGGATAAAAAATGTAGTCACACACAGTGATAAAAGTTTTGATTGACCAGGAAGATATAACAATTCTAAATTTGTAAACATTGACAAAAACCACCTTAACATATAGTAAATAAAAGTTGACACAATTATAAAAAGAAATACAGCAATCCTGCATCATAGTGACAAATTTTAATTAATACAGCTACCTGAGCAATTCTGCCAAGCAGACAAGAATCACTAGGGAAAAACAGAATTAAGTTTGATCACTGGATATACACACACATAAACACTGCACCTAAAAACTGCAAAACACAAATTCTTTTCAAATATGCACAGAAATTTTACCAAAAAATGATGCCATACCTGGCCAATAAGTTTTAACAAAATTCAAATGTTAAAATCAAATATATCACATCTTCCAGTCACTGTTTAAGTTAGAAACTAATAACAAAAATGTTACTAGAAATATCTGAAGATTTGGGAGTTAAGAAATACATTTCTTAATAACTTAGGGATCAAAGAAGCATTTCTTGCTGAAATAAAATAATATTCATACCTGAATGGTAATAAAAATATTGCTTCAAAACCTGTGGAATGCAGCTAAAGAGGTAAGAAAGAAAGATAAATATTTATATACTTGCATTAGATAAGAAGAAAGTCTAATAGTGAATGCCCTAAGCATCAAATGTAAGATATTAGAGGGAAAAACAGAAAGGAAGCAAAGAAAGTAGAAAGTAGGAAATCATAAAGATAACCACAGGGATCAATGAAATAGAAAACAACAAATTAGAAAGGTGAACTGAAAAAAAAAATACAATAGACCAACTTCTGACAAGACTAGTCAAGAAAAAGAAGACTGATCGAATCAGGCATATTATGACAAATAAACGCAAAACTATGAACAAATAAACGCAAAACTACAGATGCTACAAACATTAAAAATATAATAAAAAGGAAATTATGAGTAACTCAATGCCAATAAATACAAAAACTTTGATGAAATACAAAAATTTCAAGACAATATGCCATACCAAAACCGACTGAAAGGAAATTTGAAAATCTGAGTAACTCTACAGTCATTAAAAGTAATTGAAACAGTACTTTAAAGTCTTACCACAAAGCAAATACCAGCATCAAACAATTTGCCCATGGGTTATACAAAACAATCAAGGAGTTCTAATCATTAAAAAAAAAAAGTCCAAGTAGGTAAAAGAACAAACATCCTGTAACTCATTTTGTGATGCTAACATAACCTTGATACTAAAATCTGACGAGAACCATAAAAGACAATAAAATTACAAATAAATGTCATTCATACACCTGTACAGAAAATCCTAAGTAAAATATCAACAAACCAAATCCATCAGTGTTTAAATAATACAGTTTAACCAAGTGGGGTTTATCTCAGGAATGTTAATATTATTTTAACATTAGAAAAGAAACTAATGTAATTCACCACATTAAAAGTATAAAGGTGAAAAATCATTATCTCAACAGATAAAACACACTCAACATAATTCAACATCCATTCATAACTAAATTACCTACAAAATACTTATAAAAACCATCATCCTGAATGGTAGTATGTTGAAAGTTTTGCTTTTGAAGATCAGGAATATTGCCCACCATGACCACTTCTATTCATCACTGTATGCAACATCCTAGACAGTGTGTTACGGCAGATAAAAATATAAGATTTGGAACGAAGGAAACAAACTGTTATTTTTCATGCTGAAAAGACAAAATAAATGACCATAGCAGGTTTGCTAAATTCAGAATCAATGTACAAAAGTCAACTGCATTTATTTCATCTACAAGAAGTTTCAAAATGTAGTTTTTAAAAAGATTCCACTTATATAAAAAACATATTTGGACTAAATTTTAAATAACTCTAACAAAAGATGTGTAAGATCTTCCTGGAGAACATTATAAAACTTTATTGAAAGACATTAAAGAAGACCTAAAATAGAGAAGTACATCATTTTCATCGACTTAAACACTCAATACCATAAAAGATGCCAGTTTGCCTGGAATTTATCAATAAATCCAAAGCCGTTCTAATAAACTGCCACTTTTTTTGGTGGAACTTAACCATTAATACTAAAATGTATATGAAAAATCAAAGAAAACTCCCAAAGAGGAACAGATACCAAAACTTATATAAAGCAAAAGAATTAACACAGTGTGGGATTGACATGTGCCTAAATAAATTGATCAATGGAAAAGAAGAGTCCAGAAACAGACTCATGCCTAGTGACTAACTTGTTTGTGATAGAAATGTAGATTGGCAGGGATGCAAGTGGACTTTTCAGCGATGCTAAATAAATCCAGCTACTCTCGTCTGAACGGTGGTGGATACAACTTTGGGCTCTCCTAGGTCAACACTTTCCTCAAAGTGGTACTTGTGGGCATGACATGTAACTTTAATGTGCAAGCTGTTGCCAAGCTATTTATAGAATCATTACAGGGATCACTTCTGTGTTCAGGGCTACGGTTCGAGAGCTGAAGAATGTGGGGCTGAAAACAGCTCATGCTCTGTGTGCCGAACCTCCCACCTGGAGGGAGGCACATCTTTTTCTTCCCAGAAAGGCCTTGTAAGGTGCTGACCAAGCATTACACTTTCAGGACTACGACCAGGCCGGGGAGGCCCACTGTTTAATTTATACAGATGCGGCTTAAAACCAGGCATGGCACTCCACGTGTTGATTAGTGGGATGTGGTAAAAAAAAAAAAAAAAAATGCACCAGCTAGGGAATCTTCAAAACCTTCATCTAAATCCCACCGAGCCACTTACAGTCATCTGACCTTAGGAAACTTAAGCACATCTCTGAGCTTTCGGTTCCTCATTTTTAAAATGGGAGTAGGAGCACCTGGATGGCTCAGTCAGTTAAGCATCCGATTTGTGGTTTCAGCTCAGGTCATGAGCTCAGTTTGTGAGTTCCAGTCTTGCATTGGGCTCCATGCTGATAGCTCAGAGCCTGCTTGGGATTCTCTCCCTCTCTCTGTCCCTCCCCTGCTAGTGCGTGCTCTCTCTCTCTCTCTCTCTCTCTCTATCTATCTCTCTTTCTCTCTCTCTCAGAATAAATAAATACACTTAAAAATTAAGATGGGGGTAAATCATGCAATAAGTGTAAGACTGACATGAAGGCTAAGTTAAATCACCTCTAAGTATATCACAGATGTTCAGAAAAATTAACTTACCCATTCTTTTTGCAATCTTTGGGTTTTTGTAGTATAGTAACGAACACTTGTACAGTGAGTTTACCTTTCCCTGAATTTTTACATTCCTATCTCTTATGATACTCCATGAAGTGCATGGCAAAGTGGAGACAGAGAGACATGTTGAGGGTTTACCTAGGATGTTACTACCTAGGATATAACCTAATTACAAATCTCCTGACTGTCCAATTAATTTCAGGTTCGGATTACTAAGACTGTTACACTTACCACAGGAAGATGCAGCAGGAACAACTTTACTGTAATGATAGCATCAACCTAGAAATAAAGCTGCTCCTTGTTCCCAAGATGTGCATTTCAGTAGTTCTTGAAGTTTTAGTTGAGGCAGGATGAAGCCAGGTATGCCGTGTTCTCCAGAAAGACCTCGGCCAAAGAAAAAAGAATGCACCATGGAGATTACCCTCAGCACATGGCAATGATTATTGTCAGAGTGGCAGAGAAATAGAAATTCGTCTCCAGGTATTCTTGTATATTCAAAAAATATTCACTGAACACCTACTATATCCTCAGTGCAGTTCTAGGCTTTCAAGATACAGCACTAAATACAACAGATAAAATGTCCGCTCTCACAGACCTTATATTCTAGTGAGAATAACCAACAATAAACAAAGTGATAAATAACTATCTACCAGAAGGTAATAAATTATAATTAGAAAAAACAAAGCAGAAAAAGGGGAATATAACAGAATAGATCCTCAGTGGGGAAGGGGAGTGTGCTAATATAGATAAGGAGATCTGTGGTAAAGGAACATTTGTGTTATTTCCAAAAACAACAAATTTTCTTTTATTTTCTTTTAAGGAAAAAAAAAGCAACAAAAATAAACAAAACCAAGCAAAACAAAAAGGAAGCTCAGAAGACTCTGCCTTTACTTTCATAATCCCCATCTCCCATTACACTTTCCCCCTGTGAAATCTGCAAATACACAGCACTGAATTTCCTAGAGAAGGAGACTTCCTTCCCAACCTCTTCTTTATCTGAATTTTCCCACTAGGCCAACCATTCCTAACCTATGATATAACAAACATAAGACCACAGCTCTCCTTGAATGTGAAAATCAAGAACACGTTGGACATACTTTTAAGCATACCCTGAAACTTAAAACAAGTATCAGTGCATAAATAGTTTTGCAATCAAGTCAGAAAAATCAATAGAAAAAGATTTAGGCATTTTAATTTGTTTTTCCTCCCCATAAGGATAACTTTTATCATGCAGGACTCTACACTACATTTTTTGACTGTACAGTTGAATAACACCCCCGAGATCACTGACTCAATACCCTCCTTTTAGAAGTGAGGACTTGAGGTCCAGAAAGTTTAATAGTAATAGTTCCTCATGTTAATGGAGGCCTGGGTGCCTGGAAGTGTGCCAAGTGCTTTATTCCCTGCAATAGGATGAGTGTGTGTGTGTGTGTGTGTGTGTGTGGAGAGAGAGAGAGAGAGAGAGAGAGAGAGAGAGAAAGAAGTTTTAAGGAATTGGCAAGACTGAAATCTATACAGCAGGATGGCAAGCTGGAAATTCAGGTAAGTGTTGTTGTTAGTCTTGAGTCCGAAATCTTCATACTTAAAACCCAAGCAAGTTTTCTCTGTTGCAGTTTTGAGGCAGAATTGCTTTTTCTTTGGGAAATTTCTTTGGAAATTGCTTTTCTTGAGGTTTGCTCTTAAGATCTTCACCAGATTGGATGAGGCTTGCCCATATTACGGACAATACTCTGCTCCACTCAAAGTCCACACATCTAAAAAATACCTTCCCGGCAACATCTACACTGGTGTTTGACCAAACAATTGGGCACCATGGCCTAGTCAAATTGACACATAAAATTAACCATCACATTCATTTTATTCATATTTAGTCCTATGACCTTCCTTATGAAATTAGCATTATTATCGCCTGCATTTTACAAAGGAGAAAGCTAAGGGCTTAAAGATTTTAGGGGACTTGTCTAAGGTTACACCATTAGATAGTATCCGTGCAGGACAGACTTAACCCAGAGCCCACATTTTCAACCATGTACCCTATTTATTGCTCCAGGTCTCTCAGTTAGAAGATGGGTGGGCCCATGGGGCACCTGGGTGGCTCAGTCGGTTGAGAATCCGACTTCTGCTCAGGTCATGATCTTGCGGTCTGTGAGCTCCAGCCCTGTGTTGGGCTCTATGCTGACAGCTCAGAGCCTGGAGCCTGCTTCAGATTCTGTGTCTCCCTCTCTGTCTGCCCCTCCCCCACTCATGCTCTGTCTCTCTCTGTCAAAAATAAGTCAACATTAAAAAATTTTTTTTTAATAAATAAATAAAAAAAGAAGAGGGGTGGGCCCAGAATTTGTGTTCCAAGAGACTATACATCAAACCTTATCTTATAAAGACCACCAAGGATAGTGCTTACTAACATGCTGCAACAAGGAGACCATATGTGAACAGGGACCATGAGGCATCTCACCAGTCACAGGAAAAGACAAGGCTATTACAGGATTGGGGGAAAGGACAGGCAGGTAAAAAGGAAGCAACTGAAGGGCTTTTGATAAGCTCAGAGCCAAGCAAGACTGTGTATAAATGATTAACATGATGCCTGCGTTCAGTAATAGACTCAGGCTTCTATTTCCTTGGATACTGCAAGTTCATATAAATGTAGAAAGTTGTATCTAAAAAACCCTTTTTGAAGTTCTATGCCTCAGTTAGAAACTAGAGTGCTTCTCTGTTTCAGTGCCTCGGATCTTCTTGGCAAGAATGAAATGTTGCATTCTTACTGATGATTTCTCATCCTGATGCCTTTTTTAAATGAACAAGAGCAGTTTCCACAGGTCCAGAGTCCTAGGTGCCAGCATTAGGCTAGGGGCCGGGAAGACAAAACTGAACAAGACACTCTAGAATCCTGGGGAAGAAAGGTATGTCCCCCAAGTTATCATAATGCAGCATGATGAGTGCAGGGGCAGACGGAGAGACAAGTAAGTGGGCCTCAGGAGCCCAACGACATTACAGAAGGAAGATGGCTTGAATCAGAATGGTGAAACCAGAAATGCAAGCAACTACAAAGTAGTGTGGTAAGAGATGGAATGGAGGAGAGCTAAATAAAGTATATGGAGCACAACTCATTCTTCATGAGACGCCAGGGATGGCTGATTCCTTACAAATACAGCATGCTCTTTGGGGCCCCCAGGCCACTACATGTTCTGTTTCCTCTTCTGAAAAGTCCGCACCCACCCCAACCGTCACCCCTACTGCCATTCTCGAGTTACCGGCCTCAAGACCACAATTTACTCTTACAGGACCAGCTGAAATATGTCCACTGGGAAGCCTTATTCTTTTCAAAAATAATGACAGCAAAACAGTAACAATAACAACAACAACAAATATTTCTGAGTAATTTCCATATGCCAAGCATCACGCCATCCACTCTTTCCACATGGTCTCATTTCATTACATTATCACAAGAACCAGATGAAGTAAATACTAGTCCTGCATTCTAGGGAGGCCATTTAAGCTTAGTTAAGTCATTTGTCCAAGTTTATTCCACTCCAAAGTGGCACAACCATGGGTGCCTGGGTGGCTCAGTCAGCTAAGCATCCAGCTCTTGATTTTGACTCAGGTCACGATCTCACAGTTTCTGAGTTCAAGCCCTGTGTCGGGCTCTGGGCTGACAGCACAGAGCCTGCTTGGGATTATCTGTCTCTCTCTCTCTGCCTTTCCCCTGCTCATGTCTGTTTCTCTCTCTCTCTCTCTCTCTCTCTCTCTCTCTCTGTCTCTCTCTCTCTGTCTCTCTCTCTCTCTCTCTCTCTCTGTCACACACACACACACACACACACACACAAATAAATCAACATTTTTTTTTTTTAAAGTGGAACAATCAGTATTTAAACTCAGTGAGCCTGATTCTGAAGACTTAACCCAGCATCTTTACCCTGAAGCTTTTCTGGAGTGCTTTCAGGCTCAGGCTAGCACACTTGACCACACCTTCCTTTACACCAATTCTGTATCTTTATGCAACTGTTTTATGGCTATCAATCACTTTTTTACATGCCTCACTCCTCTACAGCATTGTGTGATCTTGAGAGAAGGTATTTAACTCAATATTTATTCCCAGTGCCTGCAACTGCCATAGACTAGAAAATCAGTATATGTATCTGAATGGATGAATATATAGATGGACAAAAAAAAAACATTTGTAAAAAATCTGCTTTGTCAAACAGGCAACCCAGGATATGTGTCCATAGGTACGCGTGGTGGCCAGGGTAGGAACTGAGCAAAAGAGTGGACAAGCTCCAGTGTAAAGGCTGCTGTTGAGACGTGGTCCTGGCATCCCTTGCTTATTCCTACCAAAAACCCTCCCAGCTGAGAGAAAGACACTGTTGGCCAGGACTGTTTGAAAAGAAGCTGTCCCCTTTCCTAATTCCCTGCCCTCAATACACACAGGTACACTCATGCACGCACACAAACACACAGTGAAGGGGTGAGGAGGAGTGCTTTTATGTTCACACGGGAATATCCTGGC
Organism: Leopardus geoffroyi; assembly: GCF_018350155.1. Lineage (NCBI taxonomy): Eukaryota > Metazoa > Chordata > Mammalia > Carnivora > Felidae > Leopardus > Leopardus geoffroyi. The sequence continues at coordinate 49,989,629 of NC_059342.1, forward strand.
ATCTCTGCTTGTCTCCAGTCAGCTGCCCTCTCAAAATATAATCCCCACTCGCACATCCGCATTTTTAACCCAAGTGTTTCCACCTAGCCATTCCAAATTCCTGTAAAGAAATGGAAACTAGTAGAAACACAGAAAAAAGAAGCTTTTAGTTCCTACAGTGCTCTAGGTTATAGGTGCTCTGTCTTTCTGCTGTTCTTTTCCTGCTTTAATTTAGAGCTCAGTGTTCTGATTGGATTAACGGCCAGGGCACTTTGGAGAAGGCCTTGCTCAGCAATATACATCTGTCGCTTGCGGGGACACTGTATCCCCATATACCATGTCCTCTCCTGAGCTATCTATTGCTTCACATTTTATCCTCTGCACTAAAATTGGCCTTCAGTTCACAGACCTCATTTTGCAGCACCTGTTGCATTAATAACTAGAAAACTCAGTTCAGCCAAGGGCCAAACATTCACCAAGCACTATTCTCCTGCAGTAAATAATCAAGCAGCAAGAAGTTATCTTTGCAGATTTCACTTTCCTGATATTATTAACTCCCGAGTAGAGAAAATGTCTGTGAAAATACATTCGTCTGTATGACATTACTTCATCGAAACAATTATACTACACTGATTCTTGAATATAAAAAGAAAAACATATATTTAACAGAACTTGCAGAATATGGAAATCAGTTTGAAATACGGGATGGAATTCCGCCTTTCAGTGACAAGATATTTTATGAAGACAAGCAGAAAAGTCTCTTCAAGTCCTGATCTGTTTTCATGTAGATAGTGTCATGCAATAAAAATGGAATAGCTTTGGAATTAGATGCATCTGAGTTCAAATCCTGTTTCTGACTTTTAGCAGTGGTGTGACCATTGACCCAATAACTTCAGCTCTCTGAGCTCGGTTTCCTTACCTGTAAAATGAGGATACAACTGACTCTCACACAGGATTGTAAACAAATAAAGGGAATGAGGTATACGAATACCTAGTAGCATTCCTGGCACAGGGAGGCATTCAATAAACGGGAACCTTTTACATAGGAGATAACATGTAGTAAAGACCACGAGGACCAAGACACTGTTCACTCTTTATCAGCTATTATTCTTCCTGCCATTCTGCTTTGCACTCCCACCTTATGCCCTGCCAGCAATTCTGGTAGCATGAGTGGCTGGCTCACCGGTAGAACCATTGCCCTACCGTTCTCCAACCAGAATATCAAAATATGCCCAACTTGGGGCGCATGGGTGGCTCAGTCGGTTAAGTATCCGAATCTTGATTTCAGCTGAGGTCATGATCTCGTAGTTCGTGAGATACAACGCTGCATGGGGCTCAGAGCTGACAGAGCAGAGCCTGCTTGAGATTCTTTCTCTCTCATTCTCTCTCTGCCCCTTCCCTGCTCACTCTCTCTCAAAAAAAATAAACATTTAAAAAAATATGCCCAACAACATATATATATAGTTATATATTAATATATCAACTCAAATACAGATTTTACCACAAATGAAGGTTCACCTTAACATACAACCAGGCTTAGAATTTGCTAACAGTCTCTGGCCACTGAAACAACCAATAGACACCATAACTATACTACAACCTTAAAAGAATATTTTGGGGGCACCCGGGTGGCTCATTCCATTAAGCATCTGACTTGATTTTGGTTCAGGGCATGATTTCATGGTTGGTGAGATCAAGCCCCACATTGGGTCTGTGCTGACAGTGCGGTTCCTGCTTGAGATTTTCTCTCTCCTTCTCTCTCTCTGCCCCTCCCCCACTAGCATACACTCTCTTTCAAAATAAATAAAATAAATGTTAAAAGAAAGAATATTTTAAATACACCTCCTCCCTTATATTTGCAATTTCAGAGCCCTGATTAAATTTCACCTCCATTCAGAATGTCTTGACTTCTTGAGCTTGGGTTGATTTTCCTTTCTCTATCAATTACTGCCTGTCACACGACCCAGTCTGTATTTATACTATCTGATGCCATATTTTATTATATCTAACATGTAATTAGGGCAGAATGAAAGTTATTAACCTTTGAACATTCTCAACATTCCCTCTATTCCACTAAGAACTTTTGGCATGGCCTCCTTCAGTCTCTTCCCTGTTCTCTTCCTCCAAGAGGAGACATGTTTGCAGAGCAATTTTGAGGGCTTTTGAGATGGACAAAGAGAAAGAAAGGAGAGATGAGGAGACATACAAGAGAAGTGTAGGGAGACACTTGTGGAGGGCTAGAGGAGACGTTCAGGGGTGACAAAGAGATGAGCGTGAGGTCAATTGTAATATGAGAGGAATGAAATTAAGGGAACTTTAAAGAGTTTTTCTAGAGTGTCTCTGTGCTCTTGATAGTATTCATGGAATAGCAGCAAACAACTCGAGTTATTGTTTAATTCCTTTTGATGGCAAGGATTGTGTTCTTCAAAGCTTAGCTTAGCTCCCAAACTGAACCATACATGTTATGGCATAATAAGCCTTATTGTTCCCAACATAACCATCAGATTTATAAGTGCAGGGATTTACCTTTATTTCATTGTATAATCTAAGCATCAAGCATCAAACAGCACATGCATCAAACCCTTTCAGAATACTTTGTTCTCTTGACTTGATTCACTTTGATAGTGACCATCAAACCAAGCAGGACCTCAACTACAGTTTGGGCTAATCAATCTTCTATTCCCTTCTCAAGTAGAGGATAGATGTATTCTTTAGCAGGTGAGATGAAAGGGGCTGTTCCCAACAAATTCTAGACCCAGCATATCCAACAAACATGTCTCAAAGTACTCAAAGAACTTGCAGATATGACTGAATTACTGTTGATGAACTTTAGGAATGCTGCAGTGGAATACAGTTCCTGGAAAACTGGATACAGGCAAGTGTCATTTGTATTTATAAAAAGAAAGAACATGTATTCACAGACTACAGAGCACTGAGTTTGACATCAATCTGGATCAAGACTCCAGAACAATTTTTTTTTAACTATGGTTTCTGAACGCTTAGAAAAGGAAGTAGTAAACTCAGCATGAAGTCACTAGGAATAAATAAGAATAAATATATAAGTATATTATATATATATATATATTTATATAATATAAGTATATTTTATATATACTTATAATTTATATAAGTATATTTTATATATATGTATATATATATACGTATATATATGTATATGTATATATACAACCTCATTTCCTACTGACAGAGTTGCTACATTGGGAGATCAGAGAAATAGAGTAGAAATTGTGTACCTAGATTTCAGAAAAGCTTTTGGCAAGTTCTCTCATGATACCCTTGGGAGCAGACAGAAGGCACAGAGGGCAGTGGGGGGCGGGGAGGGTACTGAATACAGCCCGAATGATACTACATTGCACAGACTCATAGCCAATTGAACATTAGAACCCAAAAAGAATTAATTAATGAGTCACTGTACATTCAACAAAATATTTAATTCAGTAAACAATTTGTTTCTAGCCTTTTAGGCTAGCTCCTATGTGAAGGGCTAGTGATTCAACTGTACAGACAGAGAATGGAGGAATCCAGACTTGGCAGCAGCAACTTTCCAATAATCCATTTGTGTGATTCAACTTTCAAAAACTGTCAATATAAACCTGAGGTGATGTGAGACCAATAAAGTGTCTAGAGTGAGTGAAGCAATGCTTCTGCTCTTCTCTATGCAGATTGAATTCATGTTGGGCACCATGCCCTGAGAAACTCTGGACCCTATGCTGATAAGAGTGATCAGGATGATGAAAGCCATCAATAAAATCATGTGGAGAAGGCAGAAGGAAATGTTGAACAGAGAGAACCCACAGCTAACTCAGTGTCCTCCGAGAAGTAGAAGTAGGACAGAGCAGTAATTCCAGGTGGGATACCCTGAAAGGCACGGGTTTCCTATAAATGGAGATGCTCAAGTCTAGACTAGAACACAATTATAGAGAGCAGTTGAACCTATAGCTTGTAGCCTAAAGTTTTTCTTTCTTAATCATAGATTTTGTAGTCTCCCAAAGCAGAAATTCTACAAGCTCCCTTGGTTACCTGTTCCATGATTGAACCGTAAGCTGCTATAGTTTTTCAATCTATGTAAATGATGAAATATTTTTAAACATATTTTTTAAAGTACAGAGAAAACTAAATCAGATACCCATCTATCCACTACCCAAGTTGATCTAATCTGAACTTTGGGCCATCTGGGCTTCAAATTATTTTTCAAGAAATAAATCATTGCAAATATAGTTATATTTTCTTCTTCCCTACACAATGGGAGTATTTACCTTAAAGATGGTGTCTGCGTGTACACCCCTGGACATGTTTTACTTACATGCTATGTGTGTACATCGGCAAATAATTTGTATTATTGTAAGGAGACAAATATGAAGGAGTTCAGCTTACTGGAGGAGGCAGGAAACCCTAACAAAAGAGATGATGCCTAGTGGCAAATGATAAGCATGAGTTATCCAGGCTTTCTAGGAAGAGGAGAGCATTCCAGGCAGAGGAAACAGCTGTCTCAAACTCACAGAGCAAGCAAAGAGTCGGTAATTTCAAAAAACTGTATGTAAGCTTATATTGCTTGAGAGAAGAGGTAAGCTAGGTGTGTAAGATGAAAATTGAGAAATCAATAAGCACCCAATTATGAAAGGCTTTATCCCAGAGAGGGCCAGTTAAGAACTTTCAGTATGGGAATGATATGATTTATACGCATGTTAGAGATAAATCTGGTGGCAATGTGGTTAGAATAAGGTGGGGGTTGGGGGCATAAAGACAGAAAGCTGAGAGTCAAGTTAACAAGTATTGAAAAAGTCCAATAGAGAGATGATGCAGCTTAAAATAAATCAGAGGAGAATGAAAAATTAAGAATATATTTAGGGGTGGGATGTCTGGGTGGCTCAGTCATTAAGCACCCGACTTCTGCTCAGTTCATGATCTCGCAGTTTGTGAGTTCAAGCCCTGCATCGGGCTGTGTGCTGACAGCTCAGAGCCTGGAGCCTGCTTCAGATTGTGTCTCCCTCTCTCTTTGTTCCTCCCCCTCTCACACACTCTCATTCTCTCTCTTTCAAAGATAAATAAACATTTAAAAAATTAACAAATAAGAATATATTTAGGGTGCTTGGGTGTCTCTGTCAGTTAGGAGTCCGACTCTTGATTTAAGCCCAGGTCATGATCTCACAGCCCATGGGACTGAACCCCATGACTGGCTCTGTGCTGAGCATGGAGCCTGCTTGGGATTCTCCTCTCTCTCCCTCTTTCTGCCTCTCCCCCACTCATACACAGGTGCTCTCTCTCTCTTTTTCAAAATAAATAAACTTTAAAAAAAAATAATATTTTAATGTTGTGTGTAAAGGTATATTTTTAACAATGATGAGAGAAAGTTAAAGAACTTAGTGATCCACTACACTTGTAATTATATCTCAGGGTAATTATATTTGTAACATGTCATATCTGAATCATTATAACAGTAGGTTGGATTGTTAATAACATTGTTATAGAAGATATAAAATAATATGGCATAGGGGCGCCTGGGTGGCGCAGTCGGTTAAGCGTCCGACTTCAGCCAGGTCACGATCTCGCGGTCCGTGAGTTCGAGCCCCGCGTCGGGCTCTGGGCTGATGGCTCAGAGCCTGGAGCCTGTTTCCGATTCTGTGTCTCCCTCTCTCTCTGCCCCTCCCCCGTTCATGCTCTGTCTCTCTCTGTCCCAAAAATAAATAAGCGTTGAAAAAAAAAAAATAATACGGCATAATATTTATGAAAATTGTGAAAACTCTCACATTACCATTATGCAATGAACAACTCTTTTTGAGTTTTATTTCTTAAGATACCCATTTAATTTTCACAGGATTGTTTATAAAACAACTCACCAGCAGTTTTATAAAGTTGGTTCTTATACATAAGTATATATTCTTATCAAAAAATAAAATCTACCAAGTTTTACTTATAATGTGAACAATAATTAAAAACATCACTGAATCAGCCATTTTTTGTTGTTTGGTTTATTTCCTTTTCTTTCATTGTCCTTCATTCCCATGGAGAAGCGGGTGTGGGATAAAAAAAAAAAAAAAGGTGAATCCTGCTCTTATTCCATAGGGATAAAATTGGAAATTTGCTCAATCATCTCCCAGAAATAGGTCAGAAGAGTGCTCCAAAATATTTTGCCCTAGGACATAGATGTTCTCACATTCAAAAACCAAACTGGATTTCCAGGAACATTCGTTTAATTAATTTGGTCAGTTCAGTCTACCTAGGTTTCAAATAATCCAGGTCGTTATTAATGATGGTGTTTTGAATTACACAAGTCTAAAGTAATTAGTTATTTGCCTTTTACCTTTAAACCATTTAAATGTGTGCTACGTAGGGGTGCCTGGGTGGCTCAGTCGGTTAAGTGTCCGACTTCCTCTCAGGTCATCATCTCCCACTCTGTGAGTTCAAGCCCTGCATCAGGCTCTGTGCTGACAGCTCAGAGCATGGAGCCTGCTTTGGATTCTGTGTCTCCCCTTCTCTCTCTGCCCCTCCCCTAATCACATTATGTCTTTCCCTCTCTCTCTTAAAAATAAATAAAGCTTTAAAAAAAACTTTATATGTGTGCTGCATAGACAAAGTATAAATGTGGAAAGCTGTTTCTTTTCTTTTCTTTTTTTTTTTGTAGAGTTTATAGCCACGTAGAACAATGGGAAATCTTAGATGACTTCATTATCAAGAGGTATCAATTATGTAAATGAGCCTGATGGTAAATAAAGCATCTCTTCCTTGCAAGTTGTTACTTCCTCTGAGACAGTGATTATGAAACCTGAACAAGTATTAGAATGACTTAGAGGGTTTGTTACAAAACAGACAGAAGACCCCTCCTAGAATTTTTGATTTAGTAGGTCTGGAATGAGGCCTGAGAATTTGCATTTCCAACAAGTTCCCAGGTGATGATGACGCTAAAATCCAGGGACCACACTTTGAGAAGCACCGCTCTAAGGAAGATTTCTCTGTCCCCTGCCACTGAACATACTCGCCCTCTATGAGCCTTGTTCCTCTCTGTTTCCCCTCAGTTTTATCTGAAGTATGATGGCTGGTCAATACATCTAGCCCCTTTATCAGACCTTGAGCTACCTGAAACAGTGCATGTCTAATTTAGGACTGCATCTCCCAGAGCACAACATTGGGCCTGAATGGCAGAAAGTAGTAGATGATTAATAATTATGTGTTGAGGGGCGCCTGGGTGGCTCAGTCGGTTAAGTGTCCGACTTTGGCTCAGGTCATGATCTCGCGGTTCGTGAGTTCAAGCCCCGCGTCGGGCCATCAGCACAGAGCTGAGCCATCAGCACAGAGCCTGGAGCCTGTTTCAGATTCTGTGTCTCCCTCTCTCTCTGACCCTCCCCTGTTCATGCTCTGTCTCTCTCTGTCTCAAAAATAAATAAACGTTAAAAAAAATTTTTTTTTTAATTATGTGTTGAATGACACTTGACTGATCATTAAATAAATGAAAGGGTAAGTATTGAAGAAGAAAAAGAATACATGTGTGTGTGTGCACACATATATTTTTGTGATCTGAAGTATTCAGACCAGTGACAAGGAAAATGCTATGTACTGAGAGAAGAAAAGAACTTTAAAGAGGCGAGATATGTCTAACCAAAGAAAAAATAAGAAGTTAGAATTTGAAATTCACTTTAAAGGCGATAGTGTATGATGGGAATAAAATATTCTAAAAAGATCATAGTAATAAAAATGTACAAATGGTTTCAACTTTGTCAGATACCCTTTCTGGCCCACAAATGCTTTTTAATACTCCATCCCGTGTAGCTGGTAAAACTGAGAATCACCCCAATTTACCTGCAGTATAGCCAAGGGCACACCAGAGATTAGAGAGATCACCCACATCCTAAACAGAAAAAGAGAATTATAAGAAGAAAAAAATGGAAAAGACCTAGAAGGTCATTCAGTCCTAGTCTCTGGAGTAGTGGAAGATTAAATAAAGTTACATAGAAAAATTATGGAAATACACTCAAGAAAACTTAAGACTCTCTGATCCTTTAATTTTTAGTGCCTCATGAAGTTCAAGGGTTTATTGTCAACTCATTGCTTAAACTTTTATTCACCAAAAGAAAAATATTCCCTACAATCGGCATTAGAAATGGAAATAAGAAAGGCAATGCAAAAAGTTGATTTTCATGGTATTAAATGACTTGCCATTTCCTGTGTTCATGAATTTCTGGTTTGTAACTGTACTTATCCAAAATATTAAAATGACCTTCAGGCCAACCCCTTTACTTACAAGTAAAGGGGAAGAGAAATTTACTAGAAGTTGACCATTACAGAAATTACTTGCAAGGCATTTTTCTTTGATAGCTGCAGTTTCACTCATATTATCATCCTTTTCTGTTGACAAGTTTCCAAGATTTTAATCTTGGATTGGAAATGTTACCCTATCAGAAAGGGCTTATATTGTCAGGAGCAGCACGGTCGTGGAATGCAGAATCATATAGGAGAGCGCTTGTTGTATTGAAAAATATACCATTGGTAGGAAAGGCATTTAAATGTTTAGTCTGCTTGCTCATAAATCACTTTCAATGTGCTCAACTTCTTAGACAACATATTGAAAGCTTTCTTATTTCCTTTATTATAGCGGTGTCATTTGCATTGCTGAACTTGTGGTTATGTTGGCAATTCCAGATAAACCCTTGCTTGGAGGGTTTATAACTCTGCGATTAAATTTCACTCTGGCTTGGAATTCAAAAGTAACATTTTTGTGAGGTGTTTTTTTTAACCTAAAGTATATCTGATGTTTTAAGAAATGGTAAGATTGACAACTTGGGTTTACAAATGGAAACAATTGGCCTAAAAGCACACAAAACTAACGTGGGCATTAGGTGACCTGGCCATGTTTATCTAAATTCTTCCATTTGTTTGGTTGTTTTAGAAATGCATATTCAAGGCATTTTTCAAAATTTCTATTGATTTTACAGATGATTGTTGCTGCTCTTTTTTTTTTTTTTTAATTGTATGGACAGATTTTCCATACCCTCTCAGTCAAAACATTTGAAACTCTTTCAGATAGCGATCTAACCTTGGGCATACATACACACACTCAACCTTTTTGTTTGCCTTCTTATGCAAAGCTAACACCAGTGCCCCTGTCTTGTGCCTACCACCTGGAGTTGTTCTAGACATGAAACAAGACATCAATAAGCTAAGACTTGAAAAAGGAGAGGAGTTAGAGTACATTGATGGAAAGTCTTTGAAGTGAGGATGAAACTGAGTTAGAAATATGAAGAAATGAAGCATTTCAGAGAAGCAGAATTTGAAAGAGATTCAGAATAATAAAAAGGAAATTAACCAAATGTTTACTGAGTTTGAAAGATAATCAATCCTCAGCTACTTCCAGATTGGAGAATGGGAGTAAGTTAGGTTCAGGGCGAGCAAAGGGTAGGGCTTAGTTTAGTGACCTTCCAACTCACTCCACCTTCGTGAAAACCAGAAACAAAAGAGAATACAGATTTACTTGCTTTGGAGATGAATGGATTAGTCCTAATAAACCTAAATATTGTTCTGTAGGTGACGAGAGAAATACATCTTGCATAAAGTGGCGTGTCTTTAGGGGGGAAATATTTCTCCTCAGGACTCACTCTGCTTCTTGGCTCATACACACAAGAAATGTAGCTCTCATTAAACTGGCTTAAATTTTTCCAGCTTGATGCGAGGGCAAAGATTTGAGGAGTATCTAGGACCTGCAAATACCAGGCCACGTATGTGTGAAAACCACAGGACAACCCAGGAATTCCAGTGGACGTGAAGGCTACTTGGGTGCATAGCAATGTTCCCAGTAATTTTCTCCAGCATCAAGGACAGATGCTAATCTCAGATGCTAGATGTGGGAAGAGTTGACACCTCCTTTCAGTAACACAGCTCTACTCCAGCAAATTTAACAGATCTCTGACATGGTACAGTTTATACTTGGGAAAGTTTCATTCTGGATGCTATATGCACCATTTGAAGGTGTGTGGAGACCTACTGGAAAGAGGGAGATAGGTTAGGAATCTCCCATAGATAGAAGTTCAAGGGGGACACAATGAGAACCTACAAAATAGGAGAGTTGCAGTGGAAGTAAAAAGGAGGTATAACTTCAGACATATTTAAGGGAAAGAATTGACAGGAAGTGGTACCAGACTGAATGTGGGAGGGGGGTAAGGGAAAGGAGAGAAGGAAGGAAAACTCTAACCCTAACATATTAAAGTATCAGGGTTATCAATGAGTGGAAATAGACAAAATAAGGCTGTACAGCTTCATCCCATAGCACGGTGATGGCAAGGCTGAAAGAGTTCTACAGAGTTCACAGAGAGAGTATGACACCAGAATGAACACAGGGTCATAACAGTCCTGCTGATGCACCTGCCCAGACTTCTCTCTGTATTTGCTAGGAAAGTGAATGCGGATCAAATACATAGGCTACGCCAGTATTTATCAAAGATGTAGTGGGAAGCACAAGTACAAGGGTGAGAAAAAGAATGGGAGGGCTTTTAGAGTTCAGAAAGCCTAACCTGACTTCTGAGAAGCCCAACAGTCTCTACAATGAGCTCTAGTCCAAATGTCTGTGCCAAGCCACATGGGGAAAAAGAAACACACTGAGCTGTGCCTTTGAAATGGCAATCTACTCCCAAGAAGCCCCAGGGAAATGACCAGTATGTGGAGAAGGAGTGCCATTACTAACATAATGTGTCTGGTTTAATAACTCGCTGGACAGCAGTACCCCTAAACAAAGAGGAGAAGACAGGAAGAGAAGCAGAAGCAGATGAGGACAAGGGTTTAGTTTGGAACATCTCTCATGACACAATGATGCCCATTAGCTGAGGGAAAGTACAGGATTAGAGCTCAAGAGGATGAAGCAGTCTGAGGACAGAGAAACATCTCTCTTGTTTTGAGAGCCTCACAAAGCATAAGCATAATTTTGATAGATGACATGTTTACAAAAAAATCTGTTCCTTTCCTCTTTCTTATAAAAAGCCGAAGACTTCTACCTGGAGGAGTAAAAGGGCAATAAAGAGCAAGGTGAAAATTCCATCCTGCCACACTAAGAAGGCAAGGCAAACGTATTCTGAAAAGAAACAAGGAACTTCTGTTTCCAGCACATTCTCACCCTATCCACCTTGACTTTTCCACTGAACATAGTCAAGAATGCTGAACAAAAATAACATCTATCAATGAGCTGGCAAGAAATTAAGAAATTCTCAGGGGAAAAAGGTTAAGTGAGAGAGGAAATCCAGGTAAACAGAGCACTGAAGCCAGCTTTCACCCGGAGGGTAAGAGAAATGGTAGAAAGACAGTTGTGTTATTACTTTTTATGGTCTACACTTATTTTGTAAGTATGCATGCATGTTTCCTCTGCTGGGTATTTTCAATATGTCACTTCAGTTACCCTGTCTTTCTCATTCGTGCTCTATGCCCTGAGGAGGCTGGTCTTGAGGAGCCACATCAAACCACTGACCTCCCTACAGCTTCTGAGTTTGGCCACAGCAGCAGTGAGGGGATGAAAGGAAGGGGATAAGGTTGGAGTATTTACTCCCCCAGCTCTTTCCCCACCAGATAGCCATGAGTGGGCTGAATTCCTCTGCCAAAGTCCACAACCCAGGTCAGGAGACTCTCCACAACAGCTATGCACCTCTGCCTTGGCATGGCAACTGGGTGGGCAATGGTTCATCGTTTGTTGTTTTCTCCTAACCCTGCTCATACCTTTGTAAATAGTCTCCCACTGGCCCCCTATAGTGATCCTATTGACAGCATCATCTGTTTCGTTTAAGGCCTCTGGCCAGTGTAACAATGCAATATTTAGTGGAGAAAATTAGTGTTAGAAAGAGCAAGAGTGGCTAAAAGTGCCAAATACTTCAGAGACTGTGTAAGTTTGGGGCTGAGAAGGAAACAACACACATGGCAATAAACAGGCCACTGGTGACCTTGATTAGTAGGGGAAGTTTTTGCCTAACAGTGGGGTTGGAAGCCACGTCTAGAAGAGGTAAAAAAGTGAAGTCAATACTGGTAGACTTCTTTTTCCAAGAAGTTTGGGAGTGAACGGAAGATAAAAGATTGACTAGTACTTTGAGGTCATAGAGCCAATATATACACACCACAAACACACAAACACACACACACTTTTCAGTTTCTGGTCTGATAAAGAAGGAAAGAGATCAGTGCAGAGAAGAGTTTGCAAATCAAATTGCAAATCGTCAAAAAGGCTAACTGGGAGATGGAGATCCACGTAGACACAGGAAGAGAGAGGTTCAAAGTGATGAAAAAGTAAGAACATTTCTCCTCCGAAAAAAAAAATAGAATAAATAAAGAAAAAAAGATATAAATAAGTCTGGTGGTGAGAGGGATGGAAGTTACGGGCATTTGCTCATGCTTGTTGTTGTTCTTCCCTTTTTAAATTTTTTTTAACGTTTATTCATTTTTGAGAGACAGAGAGAGACAGAGCACAAGTGGGGGAGGGTCAGAGAGAGAGGGAGACACAGAATCTGAAGCAGGCTGCAGGCTCTGAACTGACAGCACAGAGCCTGGAGTGGGTCTCAAACCCACAAACCATGAGACCATGACCTGAGCCGAAGTCAGATGCTTAACCAACTGAGCCACCCAGGCACCCCTGCCCTTCCCTGTTGAAGCAGCAGCAGCAAGCTTTTCCTCTGAGGCAAGGAAGTGTGAAGCTAAAGGTGTGACAAAACTAGTAAGCTTTGGAATAGCTGCTGTGGGCACTGAAAGAGGTTGCTTCAGTCTTAATAAGTCACCTTTTTCAATATATGGTAGCCTACCTGCCTTCAATGGAGGGAGTTGGGGACAACTACTAGAATGCCCAGCAGATGTGTTTTCTTAGCTTTCTGGAAGGGGATGTAGGTAAATTTCTGTTGGTTTCTATTGTTGGAGAGCTCTAAAGGGAACTCAGGCTCTGGTAAATCTGACACAGGGACTACTATTCACCAGGCACTCCAACAAAGGAAACGCACTAGGAGCAAAAAGCAAGGGAACAAATAGGGGATAGCAACAGACAGGGTAAACAACCTAGCAACCAGCAAATAACATCATCCAAATTCATCCCATGCAGCCAGTAATGGCTTAATGGCAATGCAAAGAAAACTAGGTTTGATGAGGCTTGTGGCTTAACAAAATGTCTTCGAGGGTTCAGGAAACAATGTGCACAGAGCATTTGGTGTTCCTTCATCATTAAAGGCATGGGATCAATGAAAGTAACTCTTCTTTCTTGTGTATTATAAGGTACTTATCTCTTTGCTTATATCCTGAGACCCAATGAGAATAGCTCCATCCCGTCGCTCTGCCAACATTTTCAACTGAGAGAAGAGTTCAGGCACCACTTTGTGTTTGATTGTGATATTCCTCCTGTTGAAGCTAACTAAAATAGAAAAAACTACCCACTAATGGCAGTAACGTCCACAATGAGAACAACTCTTAAAAATGAGAAACATGCTATGGTATTCAAGCTCTCTAAATGCAAGTGATGTGAGCTTCAAACGTGGTGGTTAAAGAAGTTTTACAAGTCAAGTATCATGTTTTAATGCACCCATGATATGCCAAGTGCACTGCATGGAAACTCCCTCACTAAAGTTGGAAAAGGCAGGGAGTGAGCTTGCAAAGCTTCAGGTCTCCATTCTCCCTGCCTGCCCCTACTTGACCAGGGCAGCTGGCTTTTACATTTTGCAGATAGAGCCTTCCTGAAAGATTGCGTTTGAGCAAAGGATTTTATTGCTGAAAAACTTGAAAATCACTGCATTGGAGGAACAAACGATTTAAAGGAATCTTTTTGCAAATCCTCCCCTAAAGCAATGAACTGTTTTCATTTCTTGTGCAAACATTTATTGAGTATGTTCCGTGTACTGGACTCTAGTCTTTGCCCTGTGACAACCATAAAGAAACTAAAGACAGGGGGAAAACGAGGGAGGAGAAATAGAGAGTAACTGATGGAGTGTGGTTCTTGAGGAAGCTGAGTGTGATCCTGAGCACAAGAAGACTAGCCTCATCTAGGGGAGTCAAGCCTTGTCTACCACAATGAAAGAAAAGACACAAATAGTTTTGCAGGGAAGAAGGGTGAGCAGAAGAGAGCGGCAAAGCTCAAAATATGAGGAAATTCCTGCCTGGTGGCCATTATCTCCCTCATGAATAGTTTTGCCACATTCATCCCACGTTCATCAATGACCTACTATGGACTGGACATCATGCTAACTGAGGGCTAAGGTGATGCACAGACACAGGCCTATGCCTACAGAGCTTGCAATCTAGCTGAAGCAGTGAGACAAGTAGATACATGGCTACAATTAAGACAGGGGCGCCTGGGTGGCTCAGTTGGTTAAGCATCTGACTTCGGCTCAGATCATGATCTCGCAGTTTGTGGGTTCAAGCCCCACATCTGACTCTGTACTGACAGCTCAGAGCCTGGAGCCTGCTTCAGATTCTGTGTCTCCCTCTCTCTCTGTCCCTCCCCTGCTTCCACTCTGTCCCTCAAAAACGAACAAATGTTAAAAAATATTTTAACATTTCTCATAGAATATGAGAAAACCCACAATAAATGGGATAGAAGATAGATACTCTGTGGATACACAAGAAATCACTTTTGGCCTAGCTGACCAGAGAAAATCAAGACAGAGATGAGATCTGTCCTAAGCTTTTGAGGAGGATTAGGTTTTCAACAGGTGGAGGTGTTGGAAGCTGACTGACACAGAAGAGTTCTGTTTCCCAACATGGTGATGACCTTTGTACATCATCTACCATCATAGCCTATGCTGCTTAAGATAAGGTAAAGCTATCTTTCAAATGTTATCTCATTTCCTCTTCACAATAATCCCACAAGATAGATACTATTGTGACCAAATAATAGATGTGAAAACAAGTTCCAGGAAGGAAAATAACCTGCCCAATGACACATCTCTGCCAAAGGGAAGAACGAGGGTTTGCGTCTAAGTCCAAAATCCATGTTCTGTCCTCGGTGCTAGGTAGTCTCTTCATTGATTCCTTTTACCATGTTTTTCTTGCCCTGATTCCCCAATTCTCTCAACTCACCTGCACGTGATCAGCAATCAAAATGTCTTTTTCAGAATAATTACATACTGCTAAGAGACCTTGATCATTACAGCAAATTGTACTGAAGGAACATATATTCTCTTTTAGACTTCAACAGATTCCCATTTATCATCATCAGAGACAACCGATTCTTCAACTGAGGTCACTCTAGAGCCAAATTCCCACTAAGGTCATGATGTGGTTCTGAGGACCTCAGGGATGTCCAGATGTGGTTGCGAACACCTTCAAGGAGTCCATGCCTTACTCACTGGTAGATCTTCAGCACCTAACCCAGGGCCTAATACCGAGGGAAAATCTAAAATATGCCAATTGAGATGAAATGAATGAATAGTGGAATATTCCCTTTGCTTTGAATGAATGGCCTGATGAAATTAAGTGGAAGAAGGTGTTCTGTCTGGCAAACTCTCTATGTGTTATACCCGCCAACCAAGAATGTGATTTTACAATACTAATAACTGGTGATGTTCATTTGTTTCTCTACATATTGACCTGTTTGTATTTTAAGACCTAACCTTTTCCATTCCCATTCAATTGTATTTTATTTAATCCCAATGAACAACTATGAGATAAGATCCAGAACTCTCATTTTGCAGCTGAGGAAACCGAGGCTCAGTTTCGTGATTTTAATTCATTCAGCTAGTAAGTGGTGGAGACTAGATTTTAACCCCAAATGTTTGATTCCAAGTCTTCAGATGAGAATTTATCAAGAAGTCTTAGAAGAGACTTATTCTGAGAACTAGCTCATCTCTTCTTCCCAAGGGAAGTTTCTGCATCCACAGGACCAGCAGACAAAGCCACTTTGCTCTTGGCTTTGCCCAGGAGACATAAAGAAAAGATTCTGTCACAAAGACAATCTCTGCAAGTGAAATTGGAAGATCCGGAACCTTGAAAAAATAAAATACCAAGATTTAATTTTCTATGAATATATCTGTCATTAATCTTTTAAATGGATTTTATAAGAACTTTATTACACATAACTCTAGTCCTGAAATCTCAGATTTACAGAAGCTAAAATTTCCATAAAATATAAAATGTGAATAATTTAGATTACATCCTACTGTACAATAAATATACATCCCAGACAGGAAGAGATCTATAACCTCATTTTCCTCCTGACATCCGCAAAGCAGCTTTCCCTGGCAAAAAAATTGCTGACTCAAACAATTCAGCTAGAATCTTAACAAAGCAAAGGGCAGCCCTCTTTGGCTAAAATGCCTGTTTAGAGATCAGGCTCCAGAGTCAGGCTGTCTGGTCTTGAATTCCACATCTGCCACTCACACTCTGTGTGACCTTGGACATCTTAGGAAGCCTCTCTGTATCTGTGTCTTCCTCTATAAATTAGGCTAGGATTATTATAGGGCTCAAATAAAAATAATGTTATGGGACTCAAATGAATATAAATTAATTAGCTTATTTCTAGGCACATAGCAAGTATATAACAAATGTTAGTTACTATAATTGTATATTATATTATGTATTATATATTAGCATATCTTCATGTCTCCCAAAGCCTGGGCCAAATTCTTTACCAGTCCTATAGTTCTACTAGGCCACTGGCAGTTGAGGCTCCATTTAAAGCAGCGCCCTCTGCAGTGACCATCCTTAGAATCAGAGACAGAAGTTCAGAGGACTCTGGAAATCCCAATATATATATTCTCTGAACAAAAGCAGCTCTGTAGCAAAGTTGCAAAAAAAAAGAAAAAAAACAGAAAAACAAAAAAACAAAACCAGATCAAAACCACATCTGTTTTTAAAGTTACTATTTATTGGGTACTCACCACCTAACAGGTACTTTGCATATATTACTGCAAATTCTCTCAACAATCCTGAAATTCATAATAATTTAAATTTCACAACTGCAGAAAGTGAATCCACAGAAAGCCCTATTGTTGATAGGTACTGGTGGCCAAATGCCAACATCAGGTCAGTCTCACTACACCATCCATGTTATTTCCACTCTATCAACACACTGTGTGTATTAAGTAGCGCTCCATTCCTCTGCTGTGCTCCTGCCCTGTGTTTGAGGCCCTCGCCAATCTCAGAGCCCACTCTTGCGTGTAGTCTCATAGCTCACCTGAGACTGTGTCCTCTGGCAGACATCTGAATTTCACCTGTATCCCTTACCACCCATCTACATTCATCTGCCAGGTGTTCCATTCTTCTTCCTACAGCCTTTCTTCAGGAAAGAATAAAATTCATTTTCACTAGGATGTTAACAGACATGAATCACCTAATTTCAACCCTCCTGGAATATTAAGAATAATAGCTAACATGTCCTTATACTTATAATGTGCCCCACGTATTCTCTATGCTTGGTATGTATGCTCTCAGTTCTCAAAAAACCATTTTACAGATAATGAAACTAAGGTTATTTAACTTAATGAAAGTCACAAAGTTGGTGACTGTCAGTCCAGAAGTCATCCAGGACTGCCTGCCTCCAAAAACCAAACTAAAAGAGCATTTTACTTTTCCTCTTGAGGTGCCAGTCAAAAAGTGTTGTTTGGGAGGTGGGGGTGGGAGGGATGGTTTCTTAGCCCATGTTTACAGCCCACACACTCACTAGTCTGGGCACTTTTCAAGTTAAGGTTCTATCATAACTATCATTTGGGTTTTTGTCTGGTAATTTCCTTCTCATTCTCAAATATTAACTCAAGTAAACATTTTTTTAAGATAAGGACACATGAAAAAAAAACATTTTTTAAATGCTTTTAATTTTCGAGAAAAAGAGTGAAAATGAGTGGGAGAGAGGGGCAGAGGGAGGGAGACAGAGAGAGAGAGAGAGAGAGAGAGAGAAAGAATCCCAAGCAGGTTCCTCACTCAATGCAGAGTCTGATGTGGCACTTGATCCTATGATCCCGGGATCATGACCTGAGTCAAAATCAAGAGTCAGACATTCAACCAACTGAGCCACCTAGGTGCCCCAAAAACAAACATTTAAAGATATGGGATATTTGAGGGGCACCTGGGTGGCTCAGCTGGTTAAGCATCCAACTGTTGGTTTCAGCTCCAGTCATGATCTCACAGTTCTGGGGTTCAAACCCCACATCAGGCTCCATGCTGGCAGTGTGAGGCCTGCATGAGATTCTCTCTCCCTCTCTGCCTCTCTCTGGCCCACTCTATCTCTCTCTCTAAAAATAAATAAATATGCTTAAAAAAAGATAAAGGACACTTGTGAAAACCAAGAGAAAAGTAAATGCTACCAAAACCTTCTCATTCCAAAGGTCATGGTTGAAAGTGGGCCATGTGTGCCTGGAATGGTGAGAGGATGTTGAAGGAATGTTGAATGATGAGAACTCACAGAATTTGTCAGAGTTGTTATTTATTTTTACCGGATTCTTTGCCTATATAGAGGAAATAAGGAACTGGGGCAATTAAAAAATACATTATGCAGAAAGGGGTTAGAACCTTAAATCAACAGTGCAAATAATGCAGCTCCCCAAAGCTCACGATAATGATGTTCACAGGATTACATCAGTGAACAGCGAGTGAGTGTCCGGGCTCTTTGAAGCAATTGAAAGGATTTGGTTATGATCCCGAGTTTATTTGTACAAGGTATGACATCTACTTACACTAAACCTACAGGGATATTGCAACAGGTGGCAGATTTTGTATTACAAATTTGGACCCAATGTAACAGAACAAAAGTAATCCTGAATTCGTAAAACCTAAGAATCTTATCACTCCACAACCATCTGCAGTATGAACTCAGGCTTAGGTTCTTCATCTGTCCCCATGTCACAGGGTGGCTGAGCAAATCAAGGGGGATAATGTTTCTGAGAGTGCCTTGTGAACTCTAAAACAGCAAAAACCAAAACAATGTACAAACATAAAGGATTATCATTGTTGTAGTTATAATAGATAATATAGACCATTCCTAACTATAACCTTTAGAAGTCAGAGAAGAGTGCCCCAGAGGCAGGAAATACAGAGTTTTTATTAATTCATTTAGGCTTTGTTCCAACTGAATTCTAACTCTAGAGAACTAACTATTTCCTGTAATTATGATTTAGGAGTGCCAAACAAATATAGCTATCAAGTTCAGCCAGCTATACAGAGAACAAATTAGTTCATAAAACATAGATTTTATCTCCAAATTGAAAATTTGGCCCAAGTCAGTAACAGACACTAAGTCATTTGATTTTTTTTTTTTCTCAGTAGGATAATTTTGGTTAGCTGGCATTTTCAGAGGAAAAGTAGCCATTAAGATTAAGGTAACATAATTAAGAGAAAAATACATTCCTATATAATGTCAAAAGGAGTCCATTTATAATATTAACATTTCCGTCTATTTTTTAAAGACTGTAATTCTATCTGGTCATTGATACCAGTGACTCCAACAACTGTGGTTTGCAAAAGAACCACCATGTCTTATATCCATAAATTTCTTTTTTAGTCTAGGGAAGGGACCTAGGAGTCACCATTTTTTAATAAGAATCTCAAGTACTTTTGATGCAGGAGGACCTCAGAATCACTTGGAGATCATAGGTGTGCAAACTCAAACTAGGCTTCTGTCTAGATGAAGGCCAGGCAAATATCAGAAATGAGTGAATAAAGCTTCAGGGCCCCTGGGTGGCTCAGCCGGTTAAGCGTCCAACTTCAGCTCAGGTCATGATCTCATGGTTCATGGGTTCAAGTCCCACATGGGGCTCTGTCCTGACAGCTCAGAGCCTGGAGCCTGCTTCAGATTCTATGTGTCCCTCTCTCTCTGCCCCTCCCTGCTTGCACTCTGTCTCTCTCTCTCTTAAAAATAAATACACATTTGGGGCGTCTGGGTGGCGCAGTCGGTTAAGCGTCCGACTTCAGCCAGGTCACGATCTCGCGGTCCGTGAGTTCGAGCCCCACGTCAGGCTCTGGGCTGATGGCTCGGAGCCTGGAGCCTGTTTCCGATTCTGTGTCTCCCTCTCTCTCTGCCCCTCCCCCGTTCATGCTCTGTCTCTCTCTGTCCCAAAAATGAATAAACGTTGAAAAAATAAATACATAAAAAAATAAATAAATAAATAAATACACATTAAAAATTAAAAAAAAAATGAAATGAATAAATCAAGCTTAATGGGGACCATGGTGAACAGAGAAAGCCATGCTTCTCCTTCAGGGTACAGCAGGTACTTAGCGTAAGTCAGTTTTGCCCTAAAAAAATATATATCCAGTTTCCAGGCATTTCAATATTTTCAGACATTCCAAAAGCCTGAATTTTTGTGTGTGTAAAATACTCTGAGTTTTAAAATGTTAGCCTAACATTTAAAATACTGTGTGGATTAAACTACACATTTACAAGGCTACACTTTAACCAAACTTCTATTATAGGCTAAAACTCCTTGCAGGTTATAGAGTATGGGCCTTAGTCCTGAATGAATGAATGAATGAATGGATGGACATGCTAAACTCTTCAGGACTGCTGACTTTACCAAGCTTCTAAGGCAAAGGTCTTCCCTCCCACTTGAAGTAATTAAAAATGACTATTCCAATGTTTCAGTGGAGGGAACTGTCCAACGAAATGGCTGTATACTTGCGCATTGTGGGCACGTCCTTCCCTCAACAGTAACATTTTATTTTGTTTCGGGCGTGGTTGTCTACCTATCTTTCATGGTGCAGCTCATTGCATTTTTAAAAGATGTTTTTTCCAGGAGCTAATTGAGCTTTATCTATGTGAGTGAGCTAGAATCTGTCACTGACAGCCTGCAGAAGGCCATTTCTTCAATTGCTTGAAAGAACTAAAGAGTCAGACATGACAAACTACTGCTCGGAATACCTGGCAGCGAGCCCATTAGTGCTGCTGTGCCAAGATGCACTAATAAATTACTTAGAGAACACAGACTCACTTTATTTCCGTCATGAAACTCGCCACCCTAAAACCAAAGGAAAAGATTTTATTTTATTTTTTTTCTATCATAGTTTGTCAGGGCCTTTTGGAAACAGAATGCATTATTTATTTTTTTAGAAAACATAATTGCTGGCAAAACCACTCTAGACTATGAGAACAGCTTTCTTTTGTTTCTTGTAGGATTTCTGGAGAAACAAACCTTAGGCTTTCTTTCTACTCCTTACTCTGCCAAAAAGCAACTGTTAACATAGTAGCAACTGTAGCAAATAAAAAATCAAACTGTGCCGAGGTTTTTGGTTTTTGTTTTTTGTTTTTTCCTATCCTGTTTTATAAACTGAATTCTATTGCTTTAGTTTTCCTTGTAATCTATGAGACAATTAACTTTTTCCTAAGGGATGAAGCAAAAGTACCCATTTTACCAGAATGTTCTTATCAAACATTGACTTAAAGGATTAAGAATAAGTGGAGAAAGGTGTCTGCCAGTATCCTGGGGATTTTCTCTATTTAGTTTGGATCAAATCCTTCCATAGGCAAAGTAGGCCAGATAGGATTCTAGGTCTTAAATTGAGGAGTTCCTCTCTAGACGATTCTCAGAATTGACTGATTCTGCTGTCCCTCATCCCACTTCTGATGTTGATTTCTGATTACATAGCACATTACTACCTCACGGATTTTGGGTTTTATCTTTGTGTGATCCTAGTTGTTGATACAGCCTTTGCCATCACTGAATCACCATGGCCGGGGTGGGGGGGGGGGGGGGACGGATTCTCTGATTGGCCAGCCTAGGGTAGGGGAACTTTTTGAGAGACAACACGAAATGAGGAAGAGGTACTTCCCCAGATGAAAAGTAGATTACTATTGCCAGATGATGGAAGAAGAAAGTCAAGCCATGAACAACAATCTGTTAAAGCCCACTAAAAATCAGTTTGGGGTCTAAAATATGAATATGATTTTCGGAGACTTTGAAGTTTTTGAGCAATGGAATCCTCGTAGGAAAAAGTGCACAGATTCTCAAGAGATCTTCGGCATGGGTAAGAGTACTCATTTAAAGGTAAGACTTCTTGTAACAATTGCAAATGAAGCCTGTGTATTATTTGCTCAGTGCTGTCAATATTATAAGCTGACCGAGATGGGTAGGCTATCAGAGGACTTGAAGCATCTTCTCTGGCTCATTCATCACTAGTCATTCATTTGATGCAGCTCCCCAAGAAAATCATCTTATTTAGGAAGCAGCTGTTTGGCTAACAGCCCGAATCACAGGGATAGGAGGTGAAGATTTCACAGGAGTGCCTGTCCTCACCCAGCTGTCCCGCTGATCAAGCCCCATAGAGGCATCCAGTTGGTGTCCCCAACCCAGGACTAGGCCACATTGAAGTTGTTATTAGCAAGTTCAGTCTCTGCTCTGGGTTGAGACCAGGATGGAACAAAGAAGGAAATGAGAAAACAAAATTCTGGTACTCATACTTTTTGACAGACTTGGAAATTCAGAATATGTGCTCTTTATCGTATATTCCCATCATGTACAAGCCTTTTGAGCTGACTTGGGCAGCAGCTTGGAGAAAGAGCAGATCAACCTACTCTCTAGGCAAGGGTGTTCACGTATGTTGCCAATACAATAGAGACCTTCGCTCCTTGCTACCTGGGTCGTTTGTTTGTTCGTTTTCACTTAGATGCCCCTCCTTGGAGAAATGCCTACTTGCCTGCGCTGTGTGTATGTCTGAATTGGCAGCCCTAGGAACACAATCAGAACCTAGTGTTCTCTGTGTCCCTCCAGCCATCTCACTGGGTTCCCAGCCCGTGCTATCAGCTTCCACTATCATTTTCCCTAAATGAGTTCCTCTAGAAACTGTTACTCTCTTCACCTATGTCTTTCTGGTTGATTGAGTCTCTCCTTCAGCAAACACTTATTTTTTACCTTCTCAGCATCAGACCCACACTGGGCATTGAGAATAAATAATAATTGTTTAATTCAACCAACGTGTATGTGCCAGGCACAGTTTCAATATCCTAGAGATCTCATAGTGTGAAGGGAAGACAGGCAAACCAGAAGATATTTCTTTTTTTTTAGTTTATTTTTATTTAGTTTTGAGAGAGAGAGAGAGAGCAAGCAGGGCAGGGGCAGAGAGAGAGAGAAACAGAGGATCTGAAGCAGGCTTTGCACTGACAGCACAGAGCCTGATGTGGGGCTCTAACCCACGAACCATGAGATCATGACCTGAGCCAAAGGCAGACATGTAACTGACTGAGCCACTCAGGCGCCCCAGAAGATATTTCTAATAGCAAAAGGAAGGCAGTGTATTTGGGAGGACATATAATGGAGGTGGGATCTGAGCAGACCCAAGAGACAGCCATTGAGAAGAGGTGTATTTCTTTCACTTTGGCTCAGCCAAATTCATGGTATGGCTATTTTCCAAGTATCTATTTAGAATGGAATGAAATATTTTATACTGGGATGCTCTTGTTCTAAAGACATTGGATAAACTCAAACATACCATGGTGTTCTCTTCCACCTAATACCCACCATCCCTTACATCTCCAGCAATACGAGTACCTGTATCCTCTGGGTTCCTCTCCTATATCACCCTCCAGGCTGACAATGTTGGACAGAACACTCAGAAAAATGAAATAAAATGAAATGAAATGAAATGAAATAAAATAAAATAAAATAAAATAAAATAAAATAACATAACATAAAAAAGTAAAATAAAATAAATTAAAGTAAAATAAAATAAAATAAAATAATAAAACCACTCACACTTTTTTCATACAATTAGTTAAAATAAAATATGAAAAATATCCAAATCTCATTGCATCTGCCCCTGTGGTTAGGATTCATAACTTGTCCTGTGAGAAACGTCACATGGAAATTTTGCTCCCCTTCTTTGATCTTTGATGCCAATGATTCTGGTCTATCACACCTGCTGAAGTAGAAGACAGCGCAAGCATCAATCTGTCTGTTGTGAATTTCTTATGGTTTCCTTTTCTCCTAAGAGCTGAGCCATCAATGGATGGAGCTCAAGGTTACCTATTCTTATTCAACATCTATATAGTTCAGGAGCCAACATGCACTTACAAATTTAATGATTTATAATGGTAGTGCATCCCCTTGCTATGTAGGCATACTTGAGCCAATGAACTAAATTCTCCTAGATGTAGTTTCTTCTCCTATAAAATGTGAAAATACAGTAAGGTGAATGTGGTCCCCCAAAATATGTCTTCACCCTAATCTCTGGAACCTATGAATATTACCTTCTATTTAAAAAGAGTGACTATACTGGCACAAAAACAGACACTCGGATAAATGGAACAGAATAGACAACGCAGAAATGGACCGACAAACATATGGCCAACTAATCTTTGGCAAAGCAGGAAAGAATATCCAATGGAATAAAGACAGTCTCTTCAGCAAGTGGTCTGGGAAAACTGGACAGCAACATGCAGAAAAATGAACCTGGACCACTTTCTTACACCATTCACAAAAATAAACTCAAAATGGATGAAAGACCTAAATGTAAGACAGGAAGCCTTCAAAATCCTCGAGGAGAAAGCAGGCAAAAACCTCTTTGATCTTGGCCACAGCAACTTCTTACTCAACACGTCTCTGGAGGGAAGGGAAATGAAAGCAAAAATGAACTACTGGGGCCTTATCAAAATAAAAACCTTCTGCACAGCGAAGGAAACAATCAGCAAAACTAAAAGGCAACCAACGGAATGGGAGAAGATATTTGCAAATGACATATCAGATAAAGGGCTAATATCCATAATCTATAAAGAACTTATCAAACTCAACACCCAAAAAACAAAGAATCCAGTGAAGAAATGGGCAGAAGACATGCAAAGATACTTCTCCAAAGAAGACATCCAGATGGCTAACAGATACATGAAAAGATGCTCAATCACTCATCATCAGGGAAATACAAATCAAAACCACAATGAGATATCACCTCACACCTGTCAGAATGGCTAACATTAACAACTCAGGCAACAACAGATGTTGACGAGGATGTGGAGAAAGAGGATCTCTTTTGCATTGTTGGCGGGAATGCAAACTGGTACAGCCACTCTGGTAAACAGTATGGAGGTTCCTAAAAAAATTAAAAATAGAACTACCCTGCAACCCAGCAATCGCACTATTAGGTAGCTATCCAAGGGATACAGGTATGCTGTTTCTAAGGGGTACATGCACCCCAATGTTCAGAGCAGCACTATCAACAATAGCCAAAATATGGAAAGACCCCAAATGTCCATCGACAGATGAATGGATAAAGAAGATGTGTGTGTGTGTGTATATATATATACACATACACACACACAAACATAAGAGACTCTTAAATATGGAGAACCAAGAGAGGGTTACTGGAGGGTTTGTGGAAGGGGGGATGGGCTAAATGGGTAAGGGGCATTAAGGAATGTACTCCTGAAATCACTGTTGCACTATATGCTAATTAACTTGGATATAAATTTAAAAAATAAATTAAATTAAAAAATAAAATAAATAAAGAGTGACTACTGCCTTAAATGGCAAAAAAAAAAAAAATGTGACTAAGTTAAAGATCTTGAGGTGGGAGCTCATCATGGATGATTTGGGTGGGCCCTACATGTAATTGCATGCACCCTTGTAAGATGAGGCAGGGAGAGTTTGGGTGGCAGACACACAGAGGAGGAAACACACAGAAGGGGAGGAGTCAATGTACCACAGAGGCAGAGATTAGAGGGATATGGCCATAAGCCAGGGAACTCCTGGAGCCACTAACAGCTGGAAGAGGCAAGGAATGGATTCTCTCATGGAGCCATTAGGGGAGGTGTGGCCCTGTTGACAGCTTGATTTTAAGGGGCCAGAACTATGAGAGAATAAATTTCTGTCATTTTCAGCCACCGAGTTTGTGTTAATCTGTGACAGCAGCCACAGGAAATGAATGAGTATAGAGATAATAGCCACCTTAATGGTTCAATGTGAGAATCAAGAGGACAGTAGGTACAGAACCTAGAACAAAGTAATCACTCGGTAAATAGTAACTACTATTATTATTACTATTATTATTATTTCTTCACTGCATAGTTAACATTCAAGCGTCAAAGTTCTAAATATTGACAGAATAGGCCTAATTATTTTCATGCTTGCAAGAGACAATCAACAAATGACCCCAATTCACCTTTCCAGCTTCATTTTCTACAATATACCTTATACTTATAACTTATATATATATATATGTATATATATATATATATAAAACTTATAACTTATATATGTTATAACATATATACTTATAATTTATATATACTTATACTTATAACTGGATAACTACACATCCAGTTTTCCAAACATATCTTGGTTTGTGCATGTTGCCTCACTGTGATTGTAGACATTTCCTCCCTCACTCTCAAAGGGGCCTGAGTTGGACAATAAATGGAGCTGGCCTACCTACACACCAAGCGTGCTGGAAAAAATTGCAAAACAAATCTATGCATGCGTACCACAAGTCAGGAACTATTCCCAGCATTCAACTTGTATTTGTTCATTTAATTCTCACAAAGTTCTATGGATAAAAACACTAGCTTTATCCTCAGTGTGCCCAAGGACACATAGATAGTGAGCAATAGTGTTGATGTTGGTTCCCAGGCAGTCAGAATATAGACCTATACTCATAGGAACCACTCTGCTCCACCGCCACTTTAGTTCTTGACAATGCTCCAAAACCTAGCCACTCTCATACATCTTTGCATCTACTGATGGGCTCTCAGCTGCAGTGCTAAGTCATTGCTAAATTCCAATCAATTATGAGATATCTCATATGTTATTTATTACTACTAATAATAGGGATTACATCAAACTACTTTCTAAATTAGAGCAGATTCAAGATTATCCCTACAATAACACAGCACTCACTTACTTGAGACCTTTGTCATAAGAAAGAGGAGGGAAGAGCTGCAGTGGCAATAGGTATATGCACAACAATACCTGGCATATGGAGACACCATTAAATATATACGTTTCAGTGGGGGAAAGTGGCTGAGAAGTTTCCTCACCCTGTTCCCTTGGTCTGAAACATCTCCCTTTGCCAGTCTCCTGTTGGATGTCTATTATTTCCTCTAGTCGCAACTCATATGTCCATGAACACATCCCCAAACACCTGTGAAGACCAGTTCCTCCTCAGAGTGTTCATGATTGGTAAATCCTGTTTGCCATGCGTCACACCTTGCTATGTTGGAGAGTGATCTAGATGCTGTTCTGTCTCCCCAGTTTCTCTGCAGCACCATGTAGGAAGGTACTATTTCTTTCTCTTTTCTGCACTCCAAACATCAATCACAGTTCTGTACAGAAAAGGCTTCCAAGATCCTAGTTTGTGAATTGGACTGTGTCTCATTACATATATGTTTCTTTAGCCTAAGCTGCCATTCCATAAACACTAAATGAACACTCAGCATTCATTTGGTGAGAATTTGTTGAACACCCACTCTGTTCCAGGTAGGGAGCTGGAACCTGGGAATATGGAGACCAACACCACTGTCTCTTTTCACTGGATGGGAGATTCATCTAGTGATTCCTGGAAGAGGTGATACCTGTATTCTGTGTTCAGGTTTAGAAGGATTTACAGATGCAGAAGGAAAGGGGACTCTAGATCTGTGATTCTCAAAGTGTGGTCTTCAGATCAGCAGCCTCGCCATCACTGGGGAGCTTGTTAGAAACGCAGAATGTCAGATCTCAGTACAGACCTACTGAATCAGACACTGCCAGGCCTCCGTGTGTTTCATAAGCACATTAGAGCTCGACAAACACTCATGGAGACAGTGAGACAGTGCGTGTATGAAAAGGCAAGAAAAAATGATTACATATGGATTTTAGGTGGGCACCATAAGCTATTCCATGAAGCTAGAGAGAAAAGTACAAATTTGGGAATGGGAAAGGGGGAGACTGGACAGGTTCAGATTCTGAGGTGGAATGCCACCTGTTACCTTGGGAATTTGAATTTCATCATGAAAGCTATAAGGATGCATGGAGGATTATGCACAGGAGAGTAGCATGATCACATACATTGTGGAAAGATCATGTGGATGGATGAGGGAAGAGTCTTTGGAAAAGAGCAGTCTATAGGCGAAGATTAATTAGTTTAAAAAAAATAGATTTGCAGAATGCCTAGGTGGCTCAGTCGGTTAAGCGTCTGACTCTTTATTTCTGCTCAGGTCATGATATCACAGTTTGTGAGTTCAAGCCCCACATCGGGCTCTGTACTGATGGCAGGGAATCTGCTTGGGATTCTGTCTCCCTCTTTCTCTGCCCCTCCCCTGCTCTCACACACACTCTCTCACTCTCAAAATAAATTAAAACATAGGTTTAAAAAAAATAGACTTGCAATTGTAGTTATGAGGGGCTGAAAGAAAAAAGAAAAGCTTCAATATGTATTAAAAGAGTTTTTATATTCATGTTAGACTGTTCTTCAAGCTTGAACATTTTAATATTACAACCTTTATTGTGATTGTTACTATGATGAGTAACTACTCAATTTTGGGTTACAAAAAATAAAGAAGCTATAACTCTAGCCGTAGAAAGTTTACAGACTCTTACTGGAGAAGGTAGACAAAGAGATCATTAGTAGACCATCTATTTGGCATGAACAAGTACTGTAAAATCACAGAGGCGGGCAAGAATTACTAAATCTTGACTGAGCCAATAAGAGAAAGCTTCAGAAAGGTGGTTACATCTGGGCAACTGAATAAAACATAATAAGAGGGAGGCAGTATAATGTTATGGTTCAGAGTATGCGTCCTGGAGTCAGTCTGCTCAGGTTTGCATAAAATGATTCCACCATACCTACCTTCCTGCCCTATATGACTTTATGCAAAGTACTTAATCTTTCTTTGCTTCATCTTTAGAGTGGAGATGATAATAAAAGGCCCATTTCATAGGATTGTCATAAGAACTAAAAGAGACATGTTAAGTTTACAGCCCAGCGCCTGAAACCCAGAAAACATTCAAAGAATGTTAGCTATTATTACTACAGTAAATGAGCTAAATTTTGAATGATAAGAGGGTGTTTTCCAGACAGAGAAAAGCTGAAAATAAATCCTGGCAGTGGTAAGTGTCTGCACAGGCAGAGAAACATTAAAAAGCAAGCACTGAGACTGGGGAATAGAGAAGGCATTCACAATAGTTGCAGTGAACAGAGGGTGGCCGGCAAAAGGCACTGTAGAAGTAAGTTTGGGGACTATGACAAAAGGCCTCAGAAGCTTCTGTTTTATCTTGAAGACAACAGAGATGTGGATACAAAGGAGTACTGGGATGGGGCGCCTGGGTGGCTCAGTCAGTTAAGTGTCTGTCTTCGGCTCAGGTCATGATCTCATGGTATGTGCGTATGAACCTCACATGGGGCTCTGTGCCAACAGCTCAGAGCCTGGAGCTTGCTTCGGATACTATGTCTCCCCCCACCCCCCGGCCCATTCCCCATTTGTGCTCTCTCAAAAACAAATAAACTTAAAAATTTTTTAATTAAAAAAAAAGGAGTACTGGGATGATGTCAATTTGTTAGGGAATATTAAAGGTAGAATAGAGCAAGAAGAGCCCAAAAGCAGAGTGAACCAGTAAGAGTGTGTTGCAACAATCTTGGCAAAAGGTGGTGGTCAAAATAATAATGTTAGTGATAAAGAGGGGCATGCCAGACTCAAGTGACATCTCTGAATTAGAAACTGTAGGTTTCAGGAACAGGATGGCAATGAGTTTCCTGTCTAGGGTGTCAAGAATGATGATGGGGAAGCATCTCAACACATGTCCTAGTTAGGCTTAGGGGCAGCTACAATTAACAGAAAACCAAAATTAGCAGGGGTTAGCAACACAGAGATTTACTTTTCTTGAGTAGCAATAGTCCAGAGCCAGGCAATTATGGACTGAAATGATGCCCCAGGGTGCCAGGGACCAAGCCTTCTTTTATCAAGGACTCTCTTCCCAAGGTCACCTGGATTCAAGTTGCTTCACTAGGCCCAGCTTCAGCCACCATCTTTTCATCCCAGCCATAAGCAATGGATGAAGAAATGGATGAAGAAGGTAGCATGTTTTCAGTGGCCGTCATTGAAAGGTTCCCAGAAGCTGTCACATGACCTTTTTACTTATATCATATTAGAAAGAATGAGGGGCACCTGGGTGACTCAATCAGTTAAGCATCTGACTTCAGCTCAGGTCATGCTCTGACAGTTTGTGAGTTCAGCTCCAAGTCAGGCTCCGTGTGGACAGCCCAGAGCCTGGAGCCTGCTTCAGATTCTGTGTCTCCCTCTCTCTCTGCCCTCCCACTCTGACTCTCTCTCTCTTTCTCTCTCTCTCTCTCCCTCCCTCCCTCTCTCTCTCAGAAATAAACATTAAAAAATTCTTTTAAAGAAAGAATGAGCAAAAAAGACTGAAAAGTACATTGCTATTATTTTATTATTTTGGATGGCCTTTTGCCCAGTTAATAGAGATTCTATTACTATGTTAGAAAGATACAGTAGATGCTGGAGAATAGGAAGCAATCTCTGCCACAAGCAAACAGAGAATAGGATAGGGGGAGCAAGTTTAACTGAGGGAAAAATAAGAATTGAGCCTGAGGTAGCTATAAGGACATTCAGTGAGAAATACTCAGCAGGCAGTTTGGAGACATGTCTCCAGAGATTAGGAGGGAGATGTGAAGACATGGGTAAAGAGTCTACATTCCTTCCCTCCTGCTCTCAGTTGTCATGAAATAAACCTTTGAGGCTCTGAAAGTAGCCTATTTATTCCATCCACAGAGAAACTTGTTGGCATGACAATAAACCCACAACAGAAATAATTACCTTATGATTGTCAAAAACATACAGTAATTCACAAGGTTTACAGGTAAGAACGTTTCCCCAGGATTGTTCAGTAGCTCTGCTACTGATGCCTACGGGCTGGTCATATATTCCCCATGTCGGATTTTGGATCCAACATTTTGCTTCATGATTTTGAGGCTATGAACATTTGAAATCCCTTATAGCAACATCATTAGAGCAAACTTCATATCCAAGTGCTTATGCTCTGTCAGGAAAAACATTTATTTTCATAACTCTGAAATTATAGAATTTCTTTACAGAGACAGAACCCTTCCTAGATTTCATGGTACGTGGAAAGCATGGGTACCCCTATTTTGCCCTAGAGTGTCATACCCTCGGGACAAAGGTCAATAATGTCCTCAAGTTGACCTTATATTCCTAAAGGACTCCTCATTGTATTTCTGTGAGTTAAGAATTTAGGCCTCTAGAGACAAATTCATACATTCTTTCCAAGAAGGACAATAATGAACTTCTAGAGTTGACCATTCACAAGTTAAAAGAGGCACTAGCAACATGAGAAGGTCCAGAGAGTAACCCATATAGTGAAAGGTCTAAAATCAAGTGCATATGAGACAGTTTGAGAAATCTTGGAAGAGGGAAGCTTAGCAGGATTACAAGTTTCAAATATCAGAAGCATTGGCAAGAAACACACTAATCTATAAAATGAGACCAAAATGAAGAAGTTGCAAGAAAGCAGATTAAGCCTGAAATCAGGCATCCTT
Organism: Leopardus geoffroyi; assembly: GCF_018350155.1. NCBI lineage: Eukaryota > Metazoa > Chordata > Mammalia > Carnivora > Felidae > Leopardus > Leopardus geoffroyi. Next base: position 50,021,021 of record NC_059342.1, read on the forward strand.
TCTAACACTCGAAACTAAGTGTTTTTAGTAAGGTAGGAAAATAGGAAGGCATGCCTGATATAATAAATACTACCACATAGCATCAACCAACAAACTGTTTAAAACACTAGCTGCATTTCCATTTAAATCAGAAATAAAACAATAATGCTTATTTTGGGCATCATTGTCTGACATTATTCTTCAAGTTCTAGAAATTCAAATATGACAATAATAAAAATAAGATGTATAATCATAGGAAGGAGGTGACAAGCCATTATTTGCAGATTATATGATTTATATTTTAACCCAGAATCCCAAGCAAATCAACTGAAATTCTGTTTAAACTAATAAGAGTTTAGGAAGATACCCAAGTATAAAAAATGTAGAAAATCAGTAGCAATGTGTTAGAATTTATAATGGGAAATTATCTTATTAATAATGAAATGATAAATATCAATTTCTTGTAATATACCTAACAAAGTGCTGTGCTAAGTATAAAGGCACGTAAGCAGAGTAAGCAGAATCCATCTGATCCTTCAACCACTCATTATCCCAATGGAAGCCATGCTTAGCCTGGGCAGTGCTCCAGGGGAAAGCGCTCTGGCCCCTATCACTTCACTTATTTATATGGAGGAGGAGGGACATTACGGGAAAACCAACTGACTATTCAATGATGTAAGCTCTATGTGCTCCCGGAAAGAACCTTATTTAAAAAGGCAGAAAACTGAGGCATCCTAAGCTCATTCAGGAGATCTTGAAAATAAGCTCTATTGGCCACAGATATCACTGTCCTATTGTTGGGCCAGCATAGGATTGCTGATAGCTCATAGCAAAGCTGACAGAAAGGGGTAAGAGACTGACTGCCTCTAAGACCACATGGGGAACAAAACTTTTGTCCCTCCTCCCAAGTAAACTGCAAGTTCTCCATCAAGGAGAAGAAAAAATTTTCTGTGAGGTATTAAGGAACATTTCAATAAATGTATTTATTCCATATACTCATTCATTCACTGAAAAATATCTTTTGAGAATCTACTCTGCTGGTCACTGTCACAAGTGCTGGGTGTAAAATGGAAAGCTCTCATGAAGCTTGCAGTCTAGTGGGAAGGATAGTCAATAAACAATTAAACAAAAAAATAAATCTATAATGAATTATGTCAAGCATTGGAAATCAAATAAATAGAGGACAGTGCTAAAGAATAACCCAGGGGTTATTCTCTGGGACACAGCGGTGGGATACTTTGGATAGTCGAGTCAAGCAAACAGTGTAAGAGAAGGTAATCTTTATGGTGGGACTTGAAGTGTCAGAAAGAGCCGATTATTCAGAACACCTGGGTGGCTCAGTCAGTTGAGCGTCCAACTCTTGATTTCAGCTCAGGTGTGATCCCAGGGTCATGGGATCGAGCCCCACACTGAGACCTGTGTCAGGCTCCACACCAAGTGTGGAGCTTGCTTAAGATTAATTTCCCTCTCTCCCTTGAAGCACCTAGGTGGCTCAGTCAGTTGAACATCCAGCTTTTGATTTTGGTTCAGGTCATGATCTCATGGTTCATGAGATCAAGCCCTCCATCAGGCTCCTCATTGACAGCATGGAGCCTGTTCGGGATTCATTCTTTCTCTCCCTCTCTCTTCATCTCTCTCTCTCAAAAATAATATTAAAAAAAGAAATATATTTTAAAAAAGATTCTCTCCCCCTCTCTCTGCCCCTCTCCACCACTCGCATACTCTCTCTTTCTCAAAAAAATAAACATTAAAAATACAAGAACCAATTATGCAAAGAACCACAAGAACAGTATTTTGGGAAGAATAGACACTAGGAGCAAAGGTTCCGACTTCAAAAAACAAAAAACTAAAGTGCTCCAAGAACAGGGAAAAAAAGGCCACTTTCATTAGAGATCAGTGGGCAAAAAGGATACAGATGAAAAATGAAACTGGAGAGGTAACTGAGTATGAACGTGGGGACCATATTCAACAGTTTGTATTTTATTTGAAGTGCAATAGGAAGTCATTGATAATAGCCTAGAATGACAGACAAAAGAGTTATATTATCGGACTCATGGTTTTAGAAGCATTACTTTGGCCGCTACAAGCATGATGGATTAGAGACTGTTAGGGAGAGTATCAATAGAGTGCAGGAGAGAAATGATCATGGCCTAAACTAAAGCGCTAGCAATGGAGATAGAAAAGCATAGATCCAAGCAATATATTGGAAACACAATCAAAAGGAATTCTTTGGGGTTGTACGTGCAAGGTGAAACAGGAAAAGAGATCAAGGGAGACTTCTGGGTTTCTGGCTTGAGCAACACAGGTGGTGGTGATATGGCTAAGTAAGTGTTCAGGGGAAGGCAGCTCAAGAGTTCAGTTCTGAACATAATAAACTTAAAGATGTTCTGAGACATCTTAGAGAAGGTGTCAAGTAGGCAGTCAGCTATAAGAGCCTGAACTCCAAGGAGAGGTTTAAGATAAAAATATAAATGGCACTGTCAGCATATCAGTGGTTTAGTCCAGGAAAAGAATGAAGGAGTTTAGACAGTGGCTTCAAATCAAGTCATGATATTTGTCACATCTGTGTATTAGCACATCTATGCACTACTATTTACTTAATACTTTTTCTAAAAATCAACTAAAATGTTCACTGAAATACCCACTGTAATCCCTTTCAAAGTAATAATATCTGTAAAATCTCCAATGTAATATGATAATTATATTCTAGTTTCTCATGCATCTGAAATTAACTTTGATTCTACCAGAAGAATGCATATCATAAGTCAGGGAATAATGGCATGAAGAACAGGAAACATCGAGAAAGAATAGAAGAAAATCTAGGATGAGTAGAAGAACTTGAATATTTAGAGTTGGGGTAGAGGAAGAAAACCCTATAAAAAGTCTGCAAGATTGAGCAGCTAGAAAGGAAGGAGGAAAACCAGAAGAGCAGAGTGGAGTAGGTATTGTAATATGCCACCCAGAGCCCCCTTCATGACTGAAGGACCTAGCCCCCTACTCAGAAAATTGGCCTCAGCTGTGGAGAGATCTTATCCAGGGCCACATTACCTACTCAGGGGGCAGCCATATCCCATAAAAGCCACATTCAATATTTGTCCAGAGTGTCTAAAGGTCATTGTCTTCACCACAACTCAGAACAACTCTGAATAACCTGTTCAGCTTCAGAACTCACCCATGAAGCTGGCCAAAGTCTTTGTAGAACTCAGCTTCTCTTTCTGCTCTGTTATAGTTCCTTCCTTTCTCCAGGGGTATCAATCCCAAAAGCTCTCAATTTCCTCCATGTAGGTACCAATCAGCTCTAAGTTTGCAAGTCAGTTTCCTGGAAAACTCATCCTGCATAAAGTGGCATTTCAGAAGGCAAGAGGGAAAAGTATTTCTGGGGAAAAGAGAAGGATACTGAAAAGCCAAATAAGAAGTCATATCTTGGTGGAAAGTCTCAGCAATTACAAAAATGTAGTCTCATCAAATTAATTTGGGTATTGTTTGGAAGAGGAAAAAAATGATTAATCTGAGTGGAAAATAAACAAGTGAAAAACATTTTTTTAAACCTATGAAAAAGAAAAATAATGAAAAATTTCTATTTCTCTAGAACACATGCCAAGTCATGCAACATGGGGTTGCTAACAAAATAAAACAGATTAACATAAATGTAAAGCTCAAAATAGACTCAAATCAATATATATATATATATATATATATATATATATATATATATATATATAAACATATAAGTATTAGTAAGAGTTACTCAGGCAAAAATGACACATAAGAGTTTCCAGCAAAAGAATTCATACGTTCAAGGGCCCAGATGTTTGAGAGGAAACAACTCAACAAAATGAAATTTATTTTACCTAGAGTAAAAACAAAGAAGGAGGTACAGTACAAGATAAGACAAAAGAGGCAGTCATTGCAAGAGCCTACTGAACCATGTCACTACTGAACCATATAAAAATTTTTGAATTTTGTCCTAATGGTGATGGGAAACCATCTAAGGCTGTGATGTCCAACATGATAGCCACTAACCCCATGTGTCCATCATGTAATTAGTAATTACATGTGTAATTAGGCTGAATTGAGGGACACTGCAAATATAAAATACACACCAAAGTTTTAAATTTTTCATATTTAAAAGTATATTAAAAACTCATTAATAATATTTATGTTGATTATGTGTTAAAATCACAATAGTTTGGCTATATTAGGTTAAATATAATATATTCTTAAAATTAATTTCGCTTGTCTTTTTTTACTTTTTAATGTGACTACTTGAAAATTTTAAATTACATATATGGTTCATATTTATGGATCATATTATATTTCTCTTGGACAGGGTTGACATGGGGGCTTCAACCCAGGAAGTGAAATGATTAACTTTGCATTTTTAAAAGATCTCTCTGTCTTCAGTGAGATTCATCCAATTTCCTCTCATTTATGTGCGTGCTGAGTTCATGACCTGAACTTCTTCCTCCACATCCTGTTACCATCCCCATACAACACCTCCCTCGCTTTTACATCATCCTCTTAGGGAAAAGTTTTATCCTAACATGTCCAGGATATTTCAGGTGATGGGTTTTTTGTCTTGTGTTGTCTTCAGTTGTAGCATGTAAGATTTTATCCCTTCAGGAAAAAAAGGGCAAATATGAGAAAACATGGAAGACCCATATACTCATATGTATACCCATACACAGCATGGGACATCACCTGAGGTTGCTGAGTGATCTCTCCCTATCCAGAAAACCATCACTGCAGGATCATTTTCCTGTGTTGGACAGTGTCTCCCCCAGCCCCAAAGGGCAACCGTCCCCTGCGGACTCAATCCGCAATACTCAATCTGTTCTTTCCTCATCAGCACTGCTCAATGGCTCCCAGGAGTCTCTCCTGCCCATTCCTGCTAACAGAAATGTTCTGCAGTAAGAGATCTATGGTGTGCTTATGGAAAGACCCTTCCTCCTTCATTAGCTTGGGGTATTCCCAGCAGTTAAATTCAGGGAATCCGAGGAATAACCTAACCTTTACTAGCAATGGCCACAGCTTTTCATCATGAGCATAAGCTGTTGGGGATTTAAGGGGGGTTGACATCTTGCTGACAGTAGTCATGCAAGGTCTATATTAACCTCAAGTCTTAAGAATACCAAGTAAGTGCTAATGACGTGTCTCCCCTTTGTGAAAGGAGAAATTAGCTCATATAAGCTTCATGTTGCTTCAATGTCTTTAGAATGTCATGTCTGTGTGGATTCCCTACACAACAACAACAAAAAGAATACCAAGTAAGATTTAGTTTCTCCTAGATTAGGTGATTGTACAACAAGGTTGATCCTGGAAAAGCCAGTGTATATGAAAACTCAGAAACAGATCCATTGCATGTGCTTGATCATTGCTGTTGAACCTGAACCTGCACTGCCTTCAAGGGACCATTGCTATCAGTTATGATCATTACTTAAGGGCTAGGGGTCAGAGGGAAGCCTGCATAGCAAGGGATCTTTAAAGCCAGGCAAGAGACAGAGCTGCTGTTTTCTAGTTGGGGGTGGCAAATTAAAAAGCCTACTAGAACCAGGCAGGAAATGCGAATGAATGAAGCAGGTGAACACTGAGAAGGGAAAGAACATCCCCAGAGTTTGTAAATGTGACTGCTACCATTCAATCCCATAAGTTTTCTCGGCTTCTAAAGAAGTTGGATGTAGGGTTTGGTTTGTGTGAAATTACTCACTTTTTAAAACTTAGCAGCTAATTCACTAAACACATCTACCCACACACATTCACACACACTCATACTACACATACTACTAGGTACAACCAACAAAACTCACCTGCAGGTCCTTACCTGGGGCTCTAGTTCTCTGCATACCTGGGGCAAGACAGGTTGTGTGGCTTCCCTTTAGATCCGTGATTTCTCATTGTTGATCTTTAAATCTATGGCTGCTCTTGTGTTTATGCGTTACGTTTGTTGAAAAGAGCTAACCATAAAAAATAAGTTAGCATCAGTTTGACGTTTGATATTAGAATTCAAAAGCCAAGTCAAAGCTGCTAGCAAGAGCAAGAGGATGCAAAGCAGAGGAACAAAAACGATGACAGAAAAACGTCTGGTAATAAACATGGAGTGCGCCGGATAGATAGAGAAATTACCTAGTAAACACACACGCTTTGCTCAAGTCAGTCAGCCTAGTGAGGTTGGCATTTATTTTTATGTAAATGGTTATCTCCACGGAGATCCACACAAAGGGCTAGCTAATTTGCATATGGCACAAACAAGACCTAGTCTCCTGAAACAGAGCAACTTGCCACCTTGACAGTTCATCAAAAGGGCTCTTCTGATTGAACTTCTGAGAGAGAGAGCAGGGAGTGGCCCCAGCCTTGCACACCAAGACTGAGCCTCCTCCTACACAGCTAGACAGGGAGATGGCAAGGTAAGAGGTGACAGTGCAGCATCCTGAGGACTCCGCAGCAGTATGAATGGAGCATTCGTAGCATGCATTCAGGCATCTGCCTTGCTTTTCCCTTGTGTTCTGCTTAAGGGCCTAGGGACAATGATGATCTTTCTGGCCACATTTACTATTAACTATTCAATATCACTCTTACTGGCTATTAATCCCAACCCTTTTGCTAGATACTTCAAATAGGTTTTAACCCAGCTTAACAAATTTGTGATTGCCATTAATTTACCTGGTTGTAATTTGGAGGTGACCAAACCAACATAAAAGGACCCACTCACCAGATACCAATGTATACCAGACACTGGATATCTGGAGGTCCAAAAATTATGACGACACCCTCCTATCTAGAAGAGCTTAGTGGCAGTAAGTATCCATTACAGTACCCATTTAACATGCCAACAAAGATTTTCATCTCCCACCTCGCTCTTCCCCTGGCTTCTACGTCCCTCCAATCAGAACATCCCGTGGCACCAAACCTGGTATTATTTATATGTTTGTAATTTTCAAGCCCCAAAACTAGAAAGATTGTTAATTTAACATCTGCCTCTCCATCATGCCCCAGGAGCTTTGGATTCCAAAAAGACACACAAAAAAATCTATATTTAAAATAAAAATCCCCTGAAGGGTTTCTTATGATCACCTTCTCTAGAGCAGCCTGGTTCTTACCCCTCACTTCACGCTCCATCCCCAAAGCCCTGACTGTTTCCGCTAGTTATTGAACTACCAGCCTCAGGGCCTGAAAATCAGAACCATGGCCCTGATCACAAAGCTCTGTTCACAAAGACTGTTCAAAGCCATAGAACGCTCTGGCTCTTTCATAATTGTAATAGATATTGAAATGAAGCACATTTTATTCTCTCCACAAGGAGAGTTTTTTTCTTTTTTCTCCTTCAGTTCAAAGACTCCTCTTGGTACCCCGATAGCATAATAATATGCTTTTCTTTCCTATTTATTCATGCTTATGGACACAAACTCCTCTGTTTTTGTCCCATTTCAATAAAAATTATTGACACAAACTTTACAATGAATGGCTCTGATATAACTGATTGTTCTCCCGTTGAGTAATAATACTCATAAAAAGAAATGGAAGGCACAAGAAGAATCAGAGAGTGGGCAGAAATTGGAATCGTAGACGGAAACTGTTTAGCATTTATAACTTCCATAAACTTAACCTTGTATTTGTGTCAGCTACTTTATAGTTTTCCAATTTACTTTTTAATTGAGTCCTTTTTTTTAGCCATGTTTGGAAGATATAACTCTAAGTCGTCTCTCAAAACCGTACCACTTTACTTCAGTTCAATTGATTGTTCCTTGTATTTATTATTCTTGTGCCCAACATATATCACTTTCCATTTGGCGAACTGCAAATGCAATTTACCATGCATCAAGCCACTTACACAGCAGATCTGCATTAGTTAATATTTTATTTGGAGTGATCCTTTCCATGGTTGCTGTTAGCCCTGATCACTGCCACCTACCATATTGTTTATGTTATAAAGACAGAAGGAGTGACTCAAGCCAACTACTTTGCTTGCTGACTATAGTTTAACCATGAGATGTGAGGCTGTTGTTGGAGGCACATAAATGTGAGGTAAATGAACCGACTTTGGTCCCAGACTCTCCAAAAACTCTACAGGGATGTAAAAATTGCCCTTGCAGGCTTCCTTTTCAGGGCAGCCTCCTGAAAATACCCTGGAGTTCAAGAGATCTAGTCCTGGATCTGCTACTCTCACATTCTGTGCCTTAGGCTCTTTCCTCAAACTTTGCTTTTTGTCTATTGCCTGATCCTGGAATTTCCCTAAAATGTCTCCTAAAAAGAAGTTTCACTGTCATTTTTTGGAAAGGTAAATCAAGAAAACTTGGTCGATCCACAAAAAGTGGGACCAAATGAGTAGCAAGAAGGGAGAGATGTGGAGCCAATAGAAACTCTTAAAAATCCAGGATAAAACAGTTCCAGAAAGGAGTAGAAACAAGCAAACAGGAAATGGCTTAATTGAGATGTATAGGCACCCTACCTCTATTTAAAGAAAATAGGCATCTGTTGATCCTGGGTGTAATGTCTGCCATTCTCAGTGCATTCAGATAACTGGATAAAAGTTCAATGGGAAGGATTTTTTAATATTACTTATAGCGCAGGTAGAGAGAGAGAGAATCCCAAGCAGGTTCCACACTATCAACGCAGAACCTGATGCAGGACTCAATCCCACAAACTGTGAGATCATGACCTGAGCCAAAATCAAGATCAGATGCTCAATCAATTGAGCCACACAGGAACCCCTAAATGGGAAGGATTTTTAGTTAAGTATTTAGCTGGGTGCTGAGGACACTTTGATAAACGGGGCAGACACACTCCCCACCCTCTAAGCTCTCAGAGTCAGAGACTTTGTAATGTAAAAGTCCAGAGATGCAAATTACTACCATTATTATTGGTGTTGTTGAAATGAGATCAGTCCTAATTCTTCCTGCTGGAAAATACTTAATTCTTTTGAGGTTTTTAAATAAGTGCTACTAAAATAGGACTTGCCATTGAGAAAGTGCCATGTGATCAATCTTGCAGTTTTCAGGGACTTTATTCTACCAATCTCGCTACTTCCAATACTAACCCTCTCACTCAGAACATGCAACCAGCTTCTAATTCTTATTCTACACAAATTTAAATTCTAATTTCTACACAAACTGAAAATATATATAGATATATATATACATATATATCTATATATATCTATCTATATATGTGTGTGTGTGTATATATATCTGAAGACACCTCTGATTTCTATTTATATTGGCAAAGTCCCATTTAGACTTATTCATTCTTCCTATACGCCCATAGAACTTTCCATATAGAGACTATCTGATTGCGTTAATTGTTTTTACTCACTCCTTCAGGACAATAATTACATCTTCATTGTTTTTGTGTCACTGGCACCAAATGCAATTACGAAGCACCTACCATGTGACAAGCACTGTGGAAACCACTGAAGATATAGAGATATAGAGATGATTATGTTCCCTAGCTTATCATCAAGCAGGGCAGACATATTCATAAACACATAAATGCAATCATGTGTTATGACTTGAACCATTTAGCAAACTGTAGGCTACAAGTAACACAAAAGTTTCGAAATAAACTTTAAGAATAAAGACATTTCAAAAATACAACTACCCTATGACCAGCAATAGCACTACTAAGAATTTACCCAAGGGATACAGGAGTTCTGATGCATAGGGGCACATGTACCCCAATGTTTATATCAGCACTTTTAACAATAGCCAAATTACGGAAAGAGCCTAAATGTCCATCAACTGACGAATGGATAAAGAAGATGTGGTTTATATATACTATGGAATACTACTTGGCAACGAGAAAGAATGAAATATGGCCATTTGCAGCAATATGGATGGAATTGGAGGGTATTATGCTAAGTGAAATAAGTCAGTCAGAGAAAGGCAGATACCATATGTTTCCACTCATATGTGGATCTTGAGAAACTTAACAGAAGACCATGGAGGAGGGGAAGGGGGAAAAAGAAACAGTTACAGAGAAGGAGGGAGGCACACCAGAAAAGACTCTTAGATACTGAGAACAAACTGAGGGTTGATGGGGGTGGGGGAGAGGGGAAAGTGGGTAATGGGCATTGAGGAGGGCATTTGCTGGGATGAGCACTGGGTGTTGTATGGAAACCAATTTGACAATAAATTATACTTTTAAGAAAAGACATTTTCGGGGCACCTGGGTGGCTCAGTCGGTTAAGTGTCCAACTTCAGCTCAGGTCACGATCTCTCGGTCCGTGAGTTCGAGCCCCGCGTCGGGCTCTGGGCTGATGGCTCAGAGCCTGGAGCCTGCTTCCGATTCTGTGTCTCCCTCTCTCTCTGCCCCTCCCCCGTTCATGCTCTGTCTCTCTCTGTCTCAAAAATAAATAAACGTTAAAAAAAAAAAAGACATTTTCCTGCCCTTTCCATCTTTATTTCCTTTCCTCCCTTCCCTCCCATCCTCATGTTCCCCTCACTTCCCACTCCAAAGCAAAGATGCTGGAATGTGAACAAGCAAGGTGATCAGTGGGCGCAGCATGGAAGGGACAGAGGGAAAAGACGACTGGAGTACTTGAAAATTGAGCAGACAATGTAACTGATAGAGCAAATAAAGAAATACACTGAGAAAAATGGGAACCAGGTTTCTTATTCGTTGGGAAGGTATTTTACAAGCATGGAAAAGGAAAGGCTGGAAAGAACTGGAGTTTTAGATGGGGATTTTTAAGCCTCAACATGAACTTACAGGCTTTTTAATATTCACAGTCAGATAAATACAGAAATAGTGTTCAATATAGATGTGTGTGTCTGTGTGCATGTATATACATAGACATATATATTTATACACTTCCTAACTCTGTCCTCTCAAGAGGGTCCAGATGAGGGAACACCCTGGTGCCAAGGATCACATTGAATATCCAGATGGTGGTTTCTAAATTTCATCCTCCAGTAGAGTCTGCTCAGAAGGAAACATGAGGCAGACCAAAGAAGAGTCATACTGTAAAATCAAAGACTTACATCCTCTAAGACTACTGAGGATATGGAAGACAGGAAAATACTGAGGAAATGTTCCAAACTGAAGGAGACTGATGAGACCCGACAACTGAATGCAAACATGCCCTTGGATAGAATCCTGCACCAGAAAAGAACAAGAAGCAGCTCTGGGACCATTGATGTAGACTAAAGTTTGACCTTAATAAGTGCCTGGGAATTGCTATTTAAAGATTTAAAACTATAAGACATTTCACTCAACTGTTTTTAGCACTTGCAGTGGCTTGGTTACGAAGCTTTTATTTTTCCCCAAACATTTGCTGCCTTCATATAGATGAATAGCCAATAAAGGATTTTTAACTGACACATCTGATTTCAAAACTATTGTTCTGTGAACATTATAGCAAAGCCTCAGTGCGAATGACAATAAAATGGGGTCACATTTATGTTAACACCCGTATTACAATGGCTTAGCACCTACACCTGCTACATCACAATTCAAAATACACACACCCACCATTGCTTCTGAATCTATATCCTTCCTGTTCTAGTTATTCATCAGGCCCCCAGGCTATAGCGTCTAGACATCATCTGCTGCAGCTCCAGGATCACACAGGAGATTTGGGGAGTGGTGTTGGTCTCCCTATGTCATTCAATCCCAAATCTGAAAGAGAATCTTCCCTTGATTCTCTACAGCATCACTGAGACCCAGCTTGAATTTTTTTCACAAAATACTGGTTAGGCATAAAATAAAGTTTAGGCATAAAAGAAGGAAGTAACATTAAACCTAGTAATGTATTCACGCTACTACATGTGAAACTCTTGAGAGCCCACAGGCCCCAGGCTTATCCTCAATGGCACCTCTGAGAGTGTCACCCTGCCTAGCTCCCAGCCTGCCTCCAAAAGACCAACTCCACCTCAGCCTCACCATTCCGTGCTCCATATTCCCTACAACCCAAAGTCCAGGCCCATCTTCCCTAAAGGTTATCCCTCCCTCCAATCCTTAGCCTGACTTCTCGACTTTCTTTTTTGTCTGTGGATCAGTCTCTTTCCAAAAAGTGGGACATGCCACATGAGAAACCCTGACCATAGTCTTAATCTACAACAGATTAATTGCAAAATAATATGCTCTGATATCTCAGTATATTCCAGGTTATTATATCTGAAATAATGTGTAGGACATTGTTACAGGCTGAATTGTGTCCCCACCCCCAAATTTGTGTGTTGAAGTCCTAAGTACCCTAGTACTTCAGAATATGACTGTATTTGAAGACTGGGTAGGTATAGAGATAAATAAGTTAAACAAGGTCACGAGGGTACATCCTAATTCAATATGACTGGTGTCCTTATAAGAAGAGGAAATTTGGATATAGACATGTACAAAAGGAAGATGACATGAAGGCAGAGAGAGGAGACAGCCATCTACATGCCAAGGAGGGAAACCTGGAACAGATCATTTTCTCATGGCCCTCAGAAGGATCTGACCCTGTCAACACCTTGATCTCAGACCTGTGGCCTCCAGAATTGTGAGAAAATAAATTTCTGTTTTTTGGTTTTTTTTTTAATTTTTTTTTAACGTTTATTTATTTTTGAGACAGAACATGAATGGGGGAGGGTCAGAGAGAGAGAGGGAGACACAGAATCCGAAACAGGCTCCGGGCTCTGAGCTGTCAGCACAGAGCCCGATGCGGGGCTTGAACTCACGGACCGCGAGATCATGACCTGAGCCGAAGTCGGCCGCCTAACCGACTGAGCCACCCAGGTGCCCCATAAATTTCTGTTTTTTAAGCCACCAGGTCTGTGGTACTTGGTTACAACAACTCTAGCAAATTAATACAGACATTAAATTTGAATTGTGTCAAGTCCAGTTTCCTTTTAGTCTTTCTTCCATAGTTAGGTAGAAGACAGACCTTTGAGTCTCAGTAGTATCACGTTTTTTGCCAATAACTACTCACAGGAAAGTGAAATTTTCCACAAGGCTTTTGTGCTTTTTTCATAGACACAAAGCATCCTGAATCTAAAATTTATATATGGAAAAAAAAAATGATTTTCCTAACCCCCTTCCCCACCTCCACCAAGAAAACAAAAGCCAGAAAAGTCTATAGTAGAGATTTCTGGCTCAACCACAAATAGTCATTTATATTCCTAGACAGAACACTAAGCATTTCCTTATAAAAAAAAAAAAAAATCTACCTCATGATTTTCCACAGGTAGCCTTACAAGTATGTAAAACATAACAAAGGTATGATACGCCCTAAGGAGGAATTCAAATTTCTGTCTCCTAACAAAGAGAAAAACAGTTTAAACTTCAAAATCACAACTGTGCCCACGTGTGACCCATCAAGGAAAAGCTGGACTGTCTTCAAGACACCCCCTCTCATTCCATGGTATGTCATTTGTGTCCAAATTATTGAAGGATGAAATAAACGGAATAAAATGAAAGAGGAGGGTATTTCTTTCATTCTCTAAGAGAGCGAAGCTGCACATCATCAGAATCCAGCCTTTCTGAGAACCAGTTCATTTCTCTCCATCTGAGCCCATCCTTAATCGTTGTCTTTCCCCTTATCTCAATTTGCACCACTTCTATGTACTGAATCACCCACCTCTTTCCCATGTCTTTCCTCTAACTTGTATCCTTCCCTTTTCCTTCCCTGCTACTACATGGGTGACACCCCTCTGTTCTGAGTTCCTCTGTGTGAGGAATTCAAAATGCTGGAAAAGCCATCAACACCTAGAGCAGCAGTGTTCAGAGTGGTAGGTGGGCCAATGGTGGCAGATGAGGTCGTTTTAGGGAGTCCACAAGTGATTTTTTAAATTTTAATAGATTTTTTTATTTAAATGTACATTAGAAAAACAGAACTGGCACATCCAATCTTTAAATCCTGACATAAATGAGCAGATGGAGGAAGAATTTTGAGGCTTAAGAAAGTCTTCCAGGTGACCTTGAAATCAAACCACATTAGATTTTATAAACGTAAGTGCTTTTTCTGACACACTCAACCACTAAAATAGTACAGGTGTCCTTGCTATGAAGTCTCAGAGCACTGTGTACCTCTCTACTGCACTCACCCCAATTATAACTCATTCTCTGTGTAACCGTTTGTCAAGTGGTCACTTTACTCCTAGATCATTAGCTCTGAAGACGAGCCCATGACTGCTTGTTTGTTACCATATCCTTAGCTCTCGGAGCACTCTCCGTTGTATATTAGCATTCCTTAACTACCTATAGAATAAATGTATGAAGAAATAAATGCATAAATAAAGCTGGCCCTGACTATATGATATACCCATCACCTTTCTAAGAAGATTTCTGAGCAAAAAAAAAAAAAAAAAAAAAAAAAAAAAAAAAACAAAGACAAAAAACCCTAATCTGAGAATCGGGCCCATCAAGAAATGAGTGAGTTATGTGCACAGTGTAGGGAAAAGAACAGTGAGCTCCGAGGTGCAAGACCACAATCTGAGTGACCTCCTCTTTAATCCCCCCAATCATTCCACCTCTAGTGGCCTTGTTTTCACATGTGCAGAATGAGTAGTTGTTCTCTAAGAAACGTGCCCATTCGAAGTGCAATGCAGTCGAGTTAACATAGTTCAGAAACCCATTCTAGGTGCAATGCACTAGAGCTAACATAGTTCAAGAAGAGTTTCCTTAAGGTCATGCCTTTCTTTTCCTCTTCCTTTGTATGCATGTGTTCAGTGACTACTGTTTGGGGCTAATGCTTCAGTCAAACAATGGAGGAGGATGGAGGAGTGGACAGTGGAGGAGATGTCAAACATCTGACCAAGCAAAAACACATTGAAAGAAATACACTTTAAAATGACAGTGGAAATATAAACAGGGAAAACTCTTGGGCCTTCCTCCAAAAGTTAAAAGTAGAATTAATTACCAGATGACTCAGCAGTTCCACTCCTAGGTGTATACCCAAAGGAACTCAAAACAATGTTCAAACAAAAACTTGTACGTGAATGTTTATAGCAGCATTATTCACAATTGCCAAAGGTGGAAACAAGCCAATTGATGAATGGACATACAAAATGTGGTTATATTCATACAATAGAATTTTATTCAGTCTTAAAGAGGAATAAAGTGATACATGCTACAACATGGATGAACCTCCCAAGCACTATGCTGTATGGAAATCACCATCCACCCAGGTCATATATAATATGATTCCAATTATAAAAAATACCCAGAACAGCTAAATCCACAGAGACAGAAAGGATTAGTGAGAAAGACAGAATGAGGAGTGACTGCTATAATGGATGCACAGTTTCCTTTTGGGATGATGAAAATATTTTCAAACTGGATACAGGTGATGGCTGCATAGCATGATTGAATGTACTATATGCCACTGAATCATACACTTTAAAATGGTTAATTTTATATTGTGTGAATTTTACTTCAATCCTTTAAATCCTAAGGGTTCTATTTTTTTAAAAACAGACAGTAATCTTTACCAAAAATAGTCACTGGATACCAAATAAAGGCTTTTATACATCTATGAAAATTGACGGTAAGAATTTTAGGCTGGGGTGAGTGATATTCCACCCACGCCTATGGCCTTCTGAGCTTTAAGATGTGGCCCTTGATATCACAACAGCGACCAAAATCTCAAAATATCCAAACCTACTACTACTAATTGCTATCATGTACCCATATGCATGAATTTGGAAAGCTCTTCCTGAGCTGTGTAATCCCAGCCAACTGTCCTCCAGGGATTACGAATGCCATATTTTATGAACTTGAGTCATGTTGATATAAGGTCAAAAACTATGTTAAAATGATACAAGAATCGCATCAATTTCTTCACAAACACAGTAAGTAAATAGTTCAGAACTCCAAGTCGGTCCCATATGCCTCTAGTTGCACCCACTAATGGTCCCCATGCAGAGTTCTAACAAAAAGTACATGTCTATTAAAAGCACCAAACTACTGTGAAAAGTTTTGCCTAAAAATAGTAGCATACACAGAGCTTGACCCACTCTCCTTCCCTTTGATATTGCCACACAATTCTAGGACCAGAGCTGCCATGATTCGCACATGCCAAGAAACTACCCATGTGTGAAAGCATAGGCATCCACAGGCCGGCTCACTATCAGCTCACCAAGCACATCTGCCCATGCCCTTCACTACCAGTCTCAAAGGCAAGCTTCACACATTAAAAATTTTTTAATGTTCATTTATTTTTTTTTGAGAGAGAGAGACAGAGTGAGAGCAGAGAAGGGCAGAGAGAAGAGGGAGACACAGAATCCAAAGCAGGCTCCAGGCTCTGAGCTGTCAGCGCAGAGTCTGATGCGGGGCTCGAACTCAAGAACCACAAGATCATGACCTGAGCCGAAGTCGGACACTTAACCGACTGAGATACCCAGGTGCCCCATCTCAGTGCTCCTTTGTATCCACATAAGATAAAAGAGAAGTTTCTGAGAATGCCATTCCAGGCCTTTTGCCATATCCCCCAATATTCCCCTTTTGCTTAACTGACTACACAACCCAGGCGCCCCACAAGCTTCACACTTTATAGAAAGTGAAGAAAAAATCCTCTTCTGAACTTGTTTTCTAAGTGCTCAGTAAAATGGCTCATTTGGTCAGCTTGACAATGTGTCTTTAAAAACTGCATTGATGTTTTGCCACAGAACACCTGATTATACAATGCAGTACTTAAAGGATCAGTTCATGATCTGCCTATTAAAGAATAATGCCTATATTGTATTGCATATTTTTCCTTTTTCTTTTCCCCTATTGCTTGTTTTTCCTCTAATTATAAAGCCAACACAGAAAACTTGGAGAAAACAGAAATGTAGAAAAAAGAAAAATCTTTTTCTATGTAGAGTTCCACAGTCCAACATAAATCACTATTAATATTTTAACCCTAATTTCTAATCCAAGTCTAAAGATTTAGTAAAGTTTTAACATGTGTTTTCCATTTTACTGTCTTTCTCGGCAATTGAGATTAGTCTTGTCAGATAATAAAAGTGTTTTCATTATCAGACACTAAAGTTTATGTTAAATGCTCAATAAAATATTTTTTGAATAGTTCAGGCCCTTTTGAGAAAAACAGTCTTATCTCATAATCATCTCTTTGCAAGTCTCAGCTTATATGTCACCTCCACAGGGAAAGCTTCCTAATTCTCCAGATCAGGTTAGTCCCCCATTTATGTGCTCTCACAGCATCCTTTGCTTCTACTTCTTAGCGTCTATCACAATTAACCATATGGATCATTATCAGCTATTTCCACCAACTACAATATAGGCTCCAAGAAGGAAGTCACCAAGTCAGTCTTATTCTCTCTGTGCTCCAAAAATTAAGTGAGTTTTACTATTTAAAAGGTATTTAGCCAATAGTTAATGGGCGTGTGGATGGATGAATGACCAAAGAACAAACTTTCTCAGGAATGCAGTCTGGCACCATGACAGACGGAAGAGATGAAATTAGTGTAGTGGTGTTAACTGCATGAAAAAGAGCTGAGTTTATACCTCTTTGATCCTCCTTCTCAGACACCAAGACCCTGAGGCAAGACCCCTGTGACCTTGCTTCTCAGATACCAAGACCCTGAGGCAAGACCTTGCTCAGGGAACTTACCTGCTGTGAAATGTGAAGCTTCCGGACAAGATGGAGTCCCAGGGACTTAGATTTACACTTCCACTTGAAACAACTGAAAAAAAAACCCACAAAATATGGTTTTCAGACATTGCATATCAGGCAGTATAGGACAGTGATCCCTAAGATGGGGAAACAATTAAGGTTAGCCCTATCAGTGTCCCATCTTATTACCTTGAGAAAGTTTTCAGGCTGCAGGACAGGAAGGAAGTACCAATATTCTCCCTGAATTTGTTAGTTCACAATCTCGGGAGCTCCCCGGGTAAAATTCAAGACAGGTCTCCATACACAGAAGGCAGAGAGACTGAAGAAAGAGGCAGACCACTCCCAAGATTCATAAGTGGTAGGTTTTAACAAGCAAGGAAAACACATACAGGAGGCTTGTCTTGGGTAGCTGTAAGACAAGCAGATCTCCACACCCACCTACCAGAATCTAAAGAGTTTATAACAGCATTCAATCATGTATACAATCCAGATGGTCTCAGCAATATGTTACTCTCTCAAGGCTGCACCCATGAAATGGTTCCTAGTATGGGAACAGTGACTAGAATGTACATTCCAAGCACAGGGAGAAGGTGAGGAGCCTCCAATTGCCCACGTCCAGCTCGTGGGCAACTAACAGTCACATCCTCACCAGGACCTCCTCCAACACAGTTAAGGAAAAGAAGCTTATTGCCTGGGAAGGTCACGACAGCCAGTGTCCACAGGGCAGCAAAAATTCCAGAGTTCTGCAAAGCATCCCTCTCAAGTCTTCAACTGAGTCCATGTAAGTAAAGAAATTACCTGAGGCCATGAAAGAATAACCTAAAGGGATCAGAGGGAACAATCCAGGGTGCTCATACAGAACTACAAATCATTCCTGTCCTCATGGGTCAAAACAGATCAAATTTCACAAGAAAGGTAACGGCAGAAAATAGCCCTCATTTAAAGGCTGCTCTGGTTGCACCATACCCAAAAGGATCAAACCATTTCCAAGTAACTTAACTGTGTACTGTAACAAAGCCCAATAGTGTTTACAGAAATACAAAAATACTCAGCACCCAACAAGGTAAAATTCATAGTATTTCACATCCAATAAAAATGATTAGACATGTTAAAGCAGGAATATATGACTCATAATAAGGAGAAAATAGCAAAGGGAGAGATAGTATCTGAGGGAGGAAACAAAGTGAAATCCTGACAGAGCATCTAACAATATCATTAGAAAGAAAATATAGTACGTACACTAGAACAGACATCCAGATTTGTAAGCTAGCTCCACCATTTACTAGATAAATCTGACTCAAAAACCTATTTTCATAACAACTGGTTCCATTTTTTGTTTATTTGTGCTCTTTATAAGGACTGAAAGAATTGAGATGTATGCACAGAGAGAACTGTGTCAATAACGACAGCCCTAGATTTTGTTTGGGATGGTCAAGCCATCAGCACCACTAAGACCCTTCTGCAAACCCAAGAATGCAACCCCCATCACTCTAAGGGAAGAGACTGGTATTCTGAAAGAATTGCTACAGCCTAATCAGTATTTGCCTCCAAAACGTCCACCCATCTGTCCTGACTTTCAGACTGTCTTTTTCTTTGCTAGCAGTTTTCATAACATGATTCAAAGAGGATGGATTTTTCATCAATTAAGTGACATATCACATTGCCCTAACATGTCATAAATTTCCTGGATTTCTCAATATCTTGTCATATGAACCCAAATTTAGCAATATTATCAGACTATGGCTCTACATATCAAGATACTTAATGTTTGTGCCAATAGCTAAAATTTATTGTTTCTTGAATTTAATAGACCTAGAGCCATTGCCTCTTTTAGACTGTTTCAGAACTAAACTTTTTGAAGTCAATAAAGCATTTCCTGTCTTTAACATAAAGTCCAATTGTTTTCTCTTAGTTGCTTCCGTAGCCAAAATATTGCTTCTCACCACTAGCAACTTGCTTTTTGATAAAGGAATACTCTTTAGATTTTATTCATTGAGCCATAACTGACTCTCTGAAAAACAGTTTTAAGTGGGATAAAAGAATTACTAAAGACATAGCCCAAATATAAGGATACGATGACAAAAACAACTTCTTCACTAAATGAAAACTACCACAGAAAGATACCTATTATCTCAGCTGCTCTTTTATAAGACTCCTATGCTGCTCTTTTGGTAAAGAATTTGGTAAAACGAAATCATGCATTTGACGCCTTGGCTGCTACCCAGCCCAGCTGAAAAGTCATTACCATCATAGGTGGCATAGCAAATAGGAGATACAGCATAGTGGAGGAGGGAACAAATGAAGAAATACTGAAACCAAAAGATCAGTGAAGGAATGTATAAACCAAAAGCACAAAGAGTTATGGGAAAGGTACCCATACAAATTGAAAGTTATAGCATCAGAAAAAGAAAACAACGAAACAAATCTAAGTGTTAGGCACAGCTATCTTTTGTGAATCTCCCATGGCTCTGAAGACCCACACAGCCAATAGAGTCAATAAAGAAGACAGGGTTTATAGCTTCTGCTATAGTCCTAACAGACACCCTGAGTGAGAGAGTAGTCTTGGCCATCATTCTGACAACTTGTGGGTTGGATAATACCTAATTAGGAAAGCCATAGAGTGGTTGAGGGCCATTAAAAGAGCAATTAAAGAACAAATATGGATTTTAGCAGAGGCAGGGTAAAGACAGAAACAAATCCTAGCATCTGTTAAATCACAAAGAAAGCAAAGAAACCAGAACTCATGCATGCACACATACACACACACACACACACACACACACACACACACACACACACCCTCACTATGATAGGAAAGACAGTCCTCAAATTGAAAACCTATTGGTTTCTAAAAACTGGCATGTGATACAGGATTTTCTAAAATCTTATGTGAAAAGAAAGTAGCTGGAGTCAAAAAGAGTTATTTTGAAAGTCATATGTGCCAATGTGCCTGTCTCTCAGGAAATGATGAAGTTGTATGGCCCTTTTCTCTGACTTTAAGATACAAATTCAAGGGGTGCCTGGGTGGCGCAGTCGATTAAGCGTCCGACTTCAGCCAGGTCATGATCTCGCGGTCCGGGAGTTCGAGCCCCGCGTCGGGCTCTGGGCTGATGGCTCAGAGACTGGAGCCTGTTTCCGATTCTGTGTCTCCCTCTCTCTCTGCCCCTCCCCCGTTCATGCTCTGTCTCTCTCTCTGTCCCAAAAATAAATAAACGTTGGGAAAAAAAAAATATTTAAAAAAAAAAAAAGATACAAATTCAAGAAAAATTCAGTAAAGGAAAAAAGAGAGCAAAAGTAGGAAATAAAAAATTATTTTCTCACATTTTACTGTCTCCTTAACTAGACTATAAGCTCTAAATAGTAGAAACTAATCACTGAATATATAGTACCTAATATTATGCCTGGTGCATGGTAGATAATCATTGAGTACTTTTATTAGCTGGATAGATAGATAGATAGATAGATAGATAGATAGGGAAGGAAGGAAGGAAGGAAGGAAGGAAGGAAGGAAGGAAGGAAGGAAGGAAGGCAGGCAGGCAGGCAGGCTATAGAGCAACAAAAGGACAAAATAAAGGCCTAGATCCTCAAGATGGAAGTAATACTGGAGGTTCAGCTAGTTAGAATTTGTTTGGGTCTGAATAACAGAGAAATCCAAAACATGAATTTTATTTGTAATTCACAATTTTTAAGTCCGGAGGTTGGTAATGCTAGTGGTTGGATCATGTTCCCACAAAGTGGTCAGGGACCACACCCATAGTCTTCTACAATTTCTTATGCCTGTCCCTTCTCCTCAAGGTCAAGATGGCTATTTGAGCTCCTGTCACCACATTTTCATTCTAGGTAGAGGCAGAAAGATCAGAGGACATGAAGAGACAAGATGGACACATCCCTATACTTGATACCCCCATACAATACTTTTAATTGCATTGATTAGTCAAAACAGTCCCACTTAACTACAAAAGGAAACTGGGAAATTCAGTCTTTTAGGTAGAAACCAATGTTCCAAGTTTAAAATCCATCATCTTTTATCCAGGAAAAAAGAGATAATAGATATTGGGCAATTTCTGCCATAATTTGAGTATCAGTTCAAAATCTCTGGAATGTAGGGACAGAAAATAGAAATTATTTGGCATTAAAAATACTGTCCCTTTTGTCTAATATTTTTGAGAAGAATAAGCAAATTTTCTTGAGATACTTAACTGTAAACTACCCAGTTGACATACGTCTCAGCTAACAAAAGATGAAAAAAAAGAATAGATGTTTCTTTCTCTTTGTTCCATTTTCCTTTTCTTTTTTTTTTTTCTTTTTTCTTTTTTTCTGGAAGTTTGTACCTCTTAATCCTCTTTACATATTCTTCCTATTCCCCACACCCACCTCCCCTCTGACAACCACCACTTTGAATTTAAGAGTCTGGTTTGGCTTGTTTTCCTTTGTTCCATTTTTTTTTAATGTTTATTTATTTTTTTCGAGAGAGACAGACAGAGCACTGATGGAGGAGGCTCAGAGACAGAGGGAGACACAGTATCTGAAGCAGGCTCCAGGCTCTGAGCTCTCTGTGCTGAGAGCTCAGAGACCAATGTGGGGCTCAAACTCACTAACCGTGAGATCACGACCTGAGCCAAAGTCTGAGGACACTCGACTGACTGAGCCACCCAGGTGCTCTTCCTTTGTTTCATTTTTTAAAGAACCCTAGCAAGAACTGCTTGAGCTCAAGGAGTTAGCCATCTCCATGTTTTTGTTTCCCACAATCTGGGATCTGTCAGATTGGTGGAGGCTAGAACAAAATGATTCTTTGTCTCTACCAGTCCTCACCCACCCTACGCCCCTTTCAATGATTCAGTTTGCCCATAACTAATGTCTGCAGCCCAAAACGTTTTTTTCATTGCTTCGGAAGGAGGTGTGGAGATAATTCCAGTTCACAATAAGATGGACATCCTTGAAGGCCACATTGACTACTTACTAGAAATAGAACAAACCAATTGTTGTGGTAAAAAAAAAAATGAACTAAAAAAAAAAAATCATGGCAACAGGGTCCAACTATAATTTGTTTGTTTGTTCATTTTCCACACAGGATTTTAGCTGGTGGTATCAAACTAAATGTTTCTTAGAAACTACAACCACTGCAAAGAAAAACCATTGAGATGGTACCTTGAGTTTGAAAGTTTTAATAATACCTGAGGGCTATTAAAAATGTGAAATCAGGAACCATAAAGAACCAAAAACAACCAAATGCTAATGAAAGACACTATCTTTAAATCTGCCAACTGATGCCTGGTGGCAGGGATAGGAGGAAAAAGATTTTAAGTGAAGTTTTTCAAACTATTCCTCCTCATCCTCATCCTGGTTAAAGGAAAAAACAGAAATCTTAGATGGCTTGGAGTAAACCAATCAAATTTCTTCCTTCCTTCCTTCCTTCCTTCCTTCCTTCCTTCCTTCCTTCCTTCCTCTCTCTCTCCCTCTGCCCCCTCCCTCCCTCTCTCTCTTCCTCCCCCTTTCTTCCTTTCTTCCTTCCTTTATTTCTTCCTTCCTTCCTTCCATCTCTCCCTTTCTTCTCTCTTTCTTTCTTTGTCTCTTCCTTTTTCTTCTCCCTGCAGTAGAGACTGTAAAACCATAGGAGTCTTATAAAATTCTCTGCTCAGATTAAAGGTCAAAATTTAATACCCTAAAAATACTAGGGTGGTTGGATGGAATTACAGGATCAATGGACATCCTAATTTGGGAATACATAAATTCAGAGGGTTCTGATGGAAGACCAAGGTCTTAAAGATTCAGTTGTGGTGGGTCCCATTCAGGGATGATATTCAACGTATTTAGAACATGGTATGGCAAAGGCAGTAACCCATGGAAATAGCACTGGCCAGGGCACTAGCTCAGGGATCCAGAGTCTCTCTATACCACTACACGTTACCTCTTTAGTTTCTAGATTGTGAAGAGGATCACAGGACAGGGAAGAGTTCAATCACAGATATTTGCCAGCCACTATTTTAACAACATGTATGGTTGTCCTGGGGCATACCATCTGAACATCAGCCCCAGTTCCACTCTTCCAGGCATTAGTGAGGCCAGGCCCATGACAATTATACCCCCACCCTTGCTCACCACTATCATCCAGTTTCAGAGGGTCACTTAACTATTGCCACTTTGTGTAAATGACCACCCAGTCCTGGAGAGGCCCTTTAGGAAGACAGAAACCCTACCTCCCTGTAGATCATTCACCATAGTTACACTGGAAACATCAGCTGAGGAACAGAAGTTTCCATTTAGCCCTGGGTGTCCCCATATTCACTCAGAACTAAACAGAAATATATAGCAACATGATCTGAAAGGAAACTCAAAAAATTGATATGTTGACTCTTACTTTAAATCATGTCTTTTTCTAATTACACCTTGGTCTCCTCTGGACAGGTCAATTAGACTGGAATATGTTCTATGTGTTCAACCTGCACATTTAAATCCGTGTTGCTTCGATTCTCCCTTGTGAATCTGTATGAATAAGATTATTAAATTATTAAGAGGGGAAAAAAACACTTAATAACAAAGACAGCTCATTGATGACACCAACCACAATGACCATGTAAAGTGGATTGCTTAATTACTCTCAGAAAAAGCAGACTCTCTTACTACTTTTGTATATTTGATGTTTTCTAACACATAGTCATTCTTTCTCTGTTTTTTCCCTTGTGGATTTTCATTTTTATTTGAAGATTCTAGAAAGAATTTAGTTTTACTTCTTGTTCTATAATTAATGGTTCCATTATTTATCTTGTCAATATAGATATCCCATAATTTGATCAAAAACAGACATTAAAATTAAATCTCCATCCTGTGGCAATAGCATAAATGCCAAATCTACTTGGTGTTTTGGTTCTTGAAAAGGTCACTGTGACAGAGTTGCAATGGTACAAATACAAAAGTTCATATTATCCAACCTGGGTGAAGAAAGTAATGGCACAACTACAGTTGTGAGTTCAGCTAAGGCTATTTCCACTGAAAAATAAATAACTTTTTAATGAAAATACTACCAATAGTTACTTCAGAGAAGTTGGCTAAGGAGTTGAAGAGATAAAGGAATTTTTTTTTTACTTTTTGTATTGTATTATTTGTGCTTAAACTTTAATGAAAGTGCTAAAACTTTTATTTTATCATGGGCATGCATTGCTTTGTTAATGAAAGAAGTAATTACTGTTGAGAAGGATTATTTCAAAAGAAGAAACAAAAAAATGACTTGGGAAAATCACCTAATTTTTTAAGTTTTCCATTACAGACAGATAATGCAACCCTGGGAGACATATGCTCCCTGGGGCAAAATTGCAATCATCAATAAAAACAAAATAAGAAGCAGCTTTAATGCCTAGAGGCAGAAAATACAGAGTATATGACCTGTTGTTTTTGAGCAAACCAGTGATATTCAAAATACCTATCCACAATAAGATCAGGTGCCTGTGCCAGAGTATAAATTAAGACACGCTTCCTTCTGTGAGAAAAGTCTTGCTACCAAAAATAAATAAATCAAATCAACTTAAAAATGGTGCTTAATGACTAAGTGGATTTATATTCTAATGTAGATTGGTCATAAACAGTTGGGTGACCAGAGACCATACTTTGGTCCAAAAATGGAAGGAGAAAGTTTAGATTGTGAGTCAGTCAGGATTCAGTGTAGGGAATAGAAATCACTCTAGCAATGTCAAGCAGAAAGGGATTTAATACAGGGAATTCAGCCCATACACACATTTCAGAAGGCTAGAAACATAGGCATCAAGTCAAGGAGGTACCACATAACCAACCTGAAGAAGTTCCACCATAACTATAATCCAGAGATCAGGGGGTTATGATTACTGCCACTGCCATGACTGCTTCTTAGGAGCTGATGGCTAGACAGAGCAATGCTAATTTGGTCAATGTGATAGCCCCTAAACCTGTATGAGCTTGCTTCCCAGCTGAAAATGATCTCCACCTCTCTTCTGACTTCCAAATATCATACTAGTGCATCTCAATGAAACAATCTACCTTGCAACCAGAATCCTAGTTTCAAAGAAGTCTGGAAATGTAGTCATTAGCTTTTCCACCCCAGAATAATAAGAACACATAGAGAATAGAAGTCAAGTGCTAATTGACTATATTTAATCTGAAAGAGATATGCCTTGGGGCGCCTGGGTGGCGCAGTCGGTTAAGCGTCCGACTTCAGCCAGGTCACGATCTCGCGGTCCGTGAGTTCGAGCCCCGCGTCGGGCTCTGGGCTGATGGCTCAGAGCCTGGAGCCTGTTTCCGATTCTGTGTCTCCCTCTCTCTCTGCCCTTCCCCCGTTCATGCTCTGTCTCTCTGTGTCCCAAAAATAAGTAAACGTTGAAAAAAAAAAAAAAAAGAGATATGTCTTATAGGAATGAGTCTTCAAACATATGAAGAACTTTCTTGCAAAAGAAAAATTAGACTTATTCTGAGTAGCACCTGAGAGCAGGCTAGAAGCTTGATCTGTGCTAGTTCATCTTCTTAAAGGGGTGTTTATTGGGATCTACTCCTTTGGATAACCGTCACTTCTGGCACATGAAAAAATGCTTACATCACTCCTCATCAGGGAAATACAAATCAAAACCACACTCAGATATCACCTCACGCCAGTCAGAGTGGCCAAAATGAACAAATCAGGAGACTATAGATGTTGGAGAGGATGTGGAGAAACAGGAACCTTCTTGCACTGTTGGTGGGAATGAAAACAGGTGCAGCCGCTCTGGAAAACAGTGTGGAGGTTCCTCAAAAAATTAAAAATAGACCTACCCTATGACCCAGCAATAGCACTGCTAGGAACTTACCCAAGGGATACAGGACTACTGATGCATAGGGTCACTTGTACCCCAATGTTTATAGCAGCACTTTCAACAAGAGCCAAATTATGGAAAGAGCCTACGTGTCCATCAACTGACGGATGGATAAAGAAATTGTGGTTTATATATACGATGGAATACTACTTGGCAATGAGAAAGAATGAAATATGGCCTTTTGTAGCAACGTGGATGGAACTGGAGAGTATTATGCTAAGTGAAATAAGTCATACAGAGAAAGACAGATACCATATGTTTTCACTCCTATGTGGATCTTGAGAAACTTAACAGAAGACCATGGGGGGGGGGGAATTAGAGAGGGAGGGAGGCAAACCATAAGAGACTCTTAAAAACTGAGAATAAACTGAGGGTTGATGGGGGGTGAGAGGGAGGGGAAAGTGGGTGATGGGCATTGAGGAGGGCACCTGTTGGGATGAGCACTGGGTGTTGTATGGAAACCAATTTGACAATAAATTTCATATTTAAAAAAAAAAGGTCACTTCTGCTTTGGATATGCTCATTCTGGGGCCTGGGATGAAGCAGAAATGCACATCCAGGACATAATCACCTCATGATGACCCAGCCAAACTATACAAGCGCTTAAGACCTCTCTCTGCTCACATCACATCTACCAACATCCCATCATCAAAAGCAAGTTACAGAAGTAACTGGCCAAGTCTAATATCAATGTAATATACACTCCACCCATAATGGAAAGGCACTGCAATATTATATAGCAAAGAGCATGGATGTACTATAACAAGGAAGTGAAGAATTCGAACCAATGACCCAATCCATGACAACTTCTAAAGTCTTTTTCAATGTTGCAGTTTTGCATTCTGTAATTCTATGACAGAGATTCATGAAGATGTGTGAACTCCCTTAACTCTCCAGTTACTCACTTTCTTGCCTCCCAAACTCCTCAAAAGACCACAGATAACTAATCTCAACCAAACCAATCCTTTTTGTAACCCTTTCTATCTCAAAGGAAAAGTTACCCCCCTCTTCAACCAAGCCCCATTTGTAAGCTAAATTCAACCCCAAAGTCTCAGAAACTGATTCACCCCTATTTCTTCTTTTTCTCTCCTAAATCTTCACCTTGGATCCTTTCCTGACATACAATCAAGTATTTGGCCTACAACATTAAAAATAAAAACTCTCCTATGGCATTACATCTCCTTCAGCACTCTATTACTCTGAAATCTGGCCACAACGGCTCGCTCACACAAAGAACAAAGAGGTTGTATTTGCCAACTCTCTTGTTTGTTGTTGCAGGGTTTGGTGAGGCACAATAATAGCACTTCTCTTCCCTGTCCAAGTTCTACATCAAACGAGAAAGAAGAAAAAAGGATGAAGCTAATATGGAAGAAATACGGTCTGTATGTGAAAACGAAATACACCTATCCACTTCCTATGTCCTTCTGGACCAGTCAATCTGAGAGTAAGTTTGAGTCTGCAGGATAGACACACTTAGCCCAGGTTTCTGTCTCACTGTCCTAGGAAGAAAAAATCAAATCCCATACTACTCCAGTGGTCAGTTTTGTTAATAGATATACTGCAGTCAAGAAAAATGGACCAATAATATTTATTTCAGACACAAGAAAGAGATGAAGAAATAAGTGTAAAGCGCATGAGTAAACTGTCCCTCATGGAGACCAGAAGACTAGAGAAGAGGTGCTTCCTCTCTAAATTACTTTACAGGTCTTTAATTTGCTTGAGTTCTTTGGGATATTCACACTATTGTTCCTTCTTGGCCATTTATGCTTCCCTGCCTCTGGAAAGCTTTTTTTATCTTAAGTTCTAAGATACTCCCCTTCCCAGGTTTTCTTCTTACTACCTCCCCTACTTTATCTCCTTAAAACAGGATATTTATGGGGACAATACCCTGTTTTCCCATTCTCTGTTCTCCCATTTCTCTTAGAAATCCCATCCATTCCTGTAACTTTCACTGTCACTCATGTGCTGTAGATCCGTATAAATGGATATTTACCTGGCTACTAGGCCTCTCTCCTCAAGGCTGCCCATTTACATCTTGAATTCAAAATGCCAAAATAGATTTGTCATCTTCTCCCCAAAGCAAACTTTATCTCCTATTATCTCTGCCTTTGTATATAGCACTAATACTCACTCAGTCTTCCAAGCCAAAAATATTAAGAAACATCTTGACTACTCTCTCTCCTCTCCCCCTCCACCCTCTCTAGCACATTACTAGGTCCAATGAACTTCATTTCCTAAATGTCTTTCAAATCAGTTTCTTCCTTTCCATTTCTACTGCCTCTGCCTTGGATTGAACATTCACTATCTATTTAAATTTAATTTACTACAGTATTTCTTCAACTACTATACCCAGTTTCCACTCCTTTATAATGGACATTATTTGGGTTGGCCTGTTTATTTTTCTCCTTTTTTTTTTTTTTTCCAATCTAACATCAACTACATCTTTTGTTAACAGCATCCCAATTTTGTTGAGTGAACATAAGAAGTGAGCACACTATTTTTTAAAAATACTTTTCAATTGATGACCTTTGTGTAACATATATGGCAGGCCCCATTCACTGTAATATTTGATTAACCAGAAGTGTCTATTGATTAATAATGGTGGAACAGACAAATTACAACAATATGTTAAGGGCCAAGGAATTAAAAAACAATAAAGGCTTTCATAATAAAAGTTAAAGGCATCAAACGACAGGATCATTGATCCTTTGTTTCTCCTTCCTGGTCACTAGTAATGTTTTAATATCCTCAGGGCTCAACTGTGTAACTTCTGTGGGTTTTGTTTTAAGTTGAACATGGTTCCTTTGTGTAGTATTGCCTCTGTAACAATATCCAAGTTAGTAAAACTCACTCCATAAGCTTATGCTATACAAATTTGTGCTTTCATCTCTATAACTCCCCCTGAAACACTTTTCTATCAAAGTAACAGTTACCTTAGATGTGTTCAAACCCACCTAAACATAAAGTATTCACTTTAGTCTGTCACACACTGTTTCCTCTACCTTGTACACTAGAAGGAAGTCCTTTGGTTTGAAAGCTTTGCCAGCATTTGAGAAAGTAAATCACTTTCAAGTTCAGGGTGAATATTTTCAAAAGGATTTTACAAAGGGTTTTAATGACAACACAGCCTCTCTTCCCCCACCCTCAGCTCAAGCCTGATTTTGAACTCTTTAAATTCAACACCAAGCTTAGATTCTCAGACTGTAAGAGCTGAAAAGAACTTTTGTTTCCATCTCAATCCCACCTACTCATTTTACAGTCAAGAAGATAGACACCTGGAGAGAGAAAAGCATTGTTCAAGGTCCTGATATGTTTGTCATGTTTAAGATGTATTTCCCTAATAGTCTCAGGATTTGAACAGAAGGGATTTCGGTAGCCCTCACATTGAGGCACCTCTCTCGCCTGATTCCCTGGCTGCAGGCTGCAACTCAGGGGCCATTCATGATCTCCCATAAAAGGTCAACTTTTGCCTCTTTTCCTTAAACCTGAAGAGCCCCTTTCAGAGGGAGGAGCCATTGGGGGTAGGGGTGGGGAATTTTTGCTAAGACAGAGCAAGGAGCCACTGCATCTGGTGGCTTATCCTCCTTCTCAGAAAGAACAGTCCTGGGGTATCTAGATGTTGCCAAAGCAACTGCCTCACAGAGGCAGCTGGGTATCCAAAACGAAAGACTAGAGATGCCGCTGGCTGCCCAATAGAATGGTAAAGGGGAAAGGGAGGAGCAAGGGCAGTGGCAGCAGAATTCACAATTCTTTGTGCCCAATCACAAAGATAAAATGGTTGGCATTTCCCCCTTCCTTTGGCAACTCCCCTGCACGCATACACATACATATCCACATAATAACAACAATAACCCCTACCTGTCCTAGCCAGCTACCATTTTGTGACTTTCCTACATATTTACACCAGTCAGTCTGAGGGTAGGATGGGGAAACAAAAGATACAGTGTAGCTTCCTCCAAGTGTCTTACTCCCACAGTATAACCTGTATTTTATAACCTCCAGAATCCCAGGTTTGAATTTTTCCTCTCCTTCCAGAGTCATCATTCTTACTTTGTATCCTAAAGTATAAGGAATATCTATAATAAAAGAGCTAAGAGTCCCGTAAATACCCTCTACTTCTAGCAAACAGAAAGTGCAAGTATTCATTTTCCAATTCTTTTTTTTTTTTTTCAGTCACCCAAGAAGACAAGTAAAGGGCAGATCCAACTTAAAATAAAGAGCACCTACACTATTACACCATGAAATGTGAAACGATGTGTACCTTACAGTGACGATATCCTCATCACTGCAAGTATTCAAGCAAGGATGATAAAAACAGCTGATCAAGATTTTGCTAAAGGGGTACCTGAAACCAATGTAACACTGCATATCAACTATACTCAAATTTTAAAAATTAAAAAAAAAAAGATTTTGTTAAAAGGAGTCCAGACAACTATCTAAGGATTGGCAAAGGTGATCTTTAAGTTGCCTTCTAAGACTATAAGAGCAGTTTGTGGATATGAACTGAATGTGACTCCAACCTTAATTGGAAAGTGAATTGCAAATGGAAGTAAGAGAAAGGCAGAACAAGACTTCACAGAAGCTAGTGGGTTTCAAAGGATACCAGTTCTACACATCAAAACATCAAGGCAGGAAGTCCTTGATTTAGTCAATATTTATCTTTCAGGTTAATCTGTCTGGACATTGAACAAAAACAAGAATTAAGTGCTATGGCTCTCTCCCCCATATACATAACTACTTAAGCAATGCAAGCAAGATTGGTGTCTGGCTACATAAAAATTGGCAAAATGGCCTAAAGAGCTAGTAAAAAATCATTATTTTATTTCTGAGAATTGAATACCATTGTAGTTAAGGCAAACAATTGGCATTGCACTCAGCTGCAGCTGGTAGAGAACCCATTTGTATATGCGAATTGACCAGTTAATATTATTACAAAGTGTCATTGATCCTAGAAAGTGCTAGTGATAACAAGGCTGACAACTTTTACTTCCTTTTTCCTATCCCATCACAAACCAAAAGTTTTATAGTTGTTAATTGCTTTTAGAGGTAGAAACTTCACATTATTTGAACAGCGTTCCCCCTGCTGCACAACTTTCCTCTTTCAGAGAGGGGACCAGTTAGACAAAATTGGTTCAGAATCAAGTGCCAGAAGAAAAATTCATGATCCAAGAGAAGAGGTCACTTAATATAACAAGGACAAAAAATATCAGCGTAAGAAATAAGAACAACGTATTAGTGAGCAGTGGTATACAAAGGGTGAGGGTGAGTATTTTAACACTGACATCGTTTAGAATCGCTGATACATGAGGATAATATAAAAAAAGACCAAATCTGAGTCAGTTTAATTACTGCTCTTCAATTTTACAGAGACAATGCATCCCCTCATTGCTGCACTAGGGTGGAACCTGACTTCCCTCACCCGTGGTGAGCCACTGTTCATGAGCATTCTGTACTTGTCTCCCTTCATAGCTCCTTTATAACACACTTTCTTGGGGAGGGATAGGCCACGTCTGCTGCTGGTCCCCAGGGTGTCTTATTTTGCTAATCAAGATAATGAATAAAAAGAGTTGAGAAATGGAAGGAGTCAAAAATAAACTAGGGATTCTTTTTTCTTAATTGCAAAGAGATTTAGAGGAACAGAAAAGAAATAGGTGGCCCAAAAAAGTGCAACGGGTAAGACAACCCCTGTTCCACCACCATAACCACCAGCACTGTAACCACTGTAGTGGAATTAAGGATGCATTCAGGATTCAGGAGTCAAGAAACTGTCGAGCTGAACTTCCGGAAGGGATAGGAATGGGAAGCGAGAAAAGTTTGCGGATACCAGCTCAGAAGTCCTTTAACTTAAGACTGGGCAGACTGCAAAATGGACATGGACTGTAAATAAGCCACCTGGCCTTGTCTGATCGATGGAAGCAAAGGCAGAGTATTTATGTGTAGCAAAGAGTAACGGTCAACGGGCTGTCTTGGTTTGTCACCTTTAACCTGGGGAGCTCAATACAGGTTAAAACTCTTGAGATCCAAGAATTTTTCTAACTTTTCTGAGAGTCATTTCTACCCCCACTCTAAGTAGGGAAAATGAGGGACAAAGGCTCAGTTCACTTCCTTGGGGTCACACAGCAAGTATAGAATGCAACAGAAAGTAATACACAGGCTTCATATTTCCCATTTCCCATTTTACCACCCCCTCCACTGGGCCTCTTCTTCCTTCTCTTCCTCTCTGGACAACAATCTTCAAAGCCAACCAAAGCCAGCACACATACAGTAAAACATCACATATGTCTGTGATTTAGTTCCCCCCAGAAAGATCATGATTTTATGCATATCCCTGAAACTAGAATAAGAACCCCTGGGTTTTGTCTGTTGTCCTTAGAATGGGACCTGAGGATAGTTAATATGCCAGGGAAACACGGGACACTACTGTCCCTGTTTTTAACTCCTCCTTTTCTCTCTTGTTACGAAACTTCTCCAGCCAAGTTATCTTTCTTCCTTTCATCCTTCCTTCCTTCCTTCCTTCTTTTCTTCTTTCTTTCTTGCTTGCTTGCTTTCATAGCAAACTTGCACAAACTGTGAGTGAATGAATGAATTCACAGATGAATAAAAGTCTGTCTTCTCTTTGGACACAAATGAAACTTAAAAATTACTTTAGCACTTTGTGAGGAGACCTAGAAGTCTAGCAACTTTGCATCATAATTATTGAAGGCACGTAGGCTATCTGATTCCATGCAGAGAAAATTAAAATAACAAAAGCAAAGATCTTATCCATTAGGAAATGTGTGTAGTGCTGACGCTCTGATATTTATCTTGCTCACTCCTAATTTCTTCAGATCCCTCACATCAGAGAAGTTAAAATCTTCCTTTGCCTTATCTCTGAATAAATTAACTTTCTGATTAAAGCCAATGGGCAGTTTTACATAAAGGAGATTTTAAAAATGAGAAAAATTCTTGCAGGAGTGATTTCAGAGCTGGGTCCTCAACTGCAACGGGACAGTAAGTCATTGACCTTTAAATTCAATGAAGGCTGTACAGACCAGACTTACTGTTCTTCTCAGGGTGGTAGGGCGAGTATTCTGGGAGTCTTGCCAAATGTCCTGTCTCTAAAGTCCATGCGAAATAAGAAGAGTAGTTATTTTCTACCATTTTAACCATTTAAATGATTATTACACAGGAAGAACTGATCTTTTTGGTTCTCTATGACCCAGAAACTTTATCAGTGCTTCTGTCCTTTTGCAGTGAACTCACTTGTAATGGATCAGAGTTAAAAGATTTACAGAAGATAAAAATAATTCTACTTCTGGGAGAACAGTAGTTTAAGGATGATCCATATGTTTGACATAGTAAGTATAGCTCTTCTCCTACTCTCTGGAATACAGGGAAGTTTTCCAACTATGGAACGAGAAAAGACGATTAGAAAGGTATCTTTAGAGAAGTAGACTTCTCAGCAGCACTCTGCCAGACAGTTTCTTTCTGTCTCAGCACTCAAGGGCTAGACAAATAATCCCTCCCTGCACCGTGAGAGTGAGACGTCATTAATATCCAAAGATCAAAAACAGTTTGCCCATGGGGTGTGGTCAGTGTGGCTACTGGGCAGGGTAACCAAAATAGTCAGAAAATCTGAAAAGTATTTTGGTACATGGCATCAAATCCTTTCTGGAATAGTATCGATTATAATAATCTAATTAATTAAACTCAAGTGATGCTGATCAGTGAGATCATTAACCCAGTATCCACAGAGCCAAATAGCACAGCCTTCCACAGACAACTGAGCATTCTGAGCAAATGGTCAACGAAAAAGTGCAACCTTATTGAAAGAAACACACAAAGCTGCACAGGAAAAAAACACAAAGACCAGAAAGCCTTTGTAAGCAATTGAAGGGCTTAGGTATTTGACCTTTTAAGAAAGTTTGTTCATGCTGATATGAAAGGCAATATAGGAATGTGAAATCACAAAGAGACAAAACAAAACAAAACAAAAACAAAGAGCAACATCAGTGAAACAGCAAGATGTAAAGCAGAGAAACCACTTTTATTTTTTTTTAAACATTTATTTATTATTGAGAGACAGAGAGACACAGCATGAGCAGGAGAGGGGTAGAGACAGGGGGAGACACAGAATCCGAAACAGGCTCCAGGCTCTGAGCTGTCAGCACAGAGCCTGACGTGGGGCTTCAACTCACAAACTGCAAGATCATGACCTGAGCCGAAGTCGGTCACTTAACCAACTGAGCCACCCAGGCGCCCTGAGAAACCACTTTTAAAAATTAAGCATAGGGGTACCTGGGTGGCTCAGTCAGTTAAGCATCAGGCTCTTGGTTTCAGCTCAGGTCATGATCTGACAGTTCATGAGTTCGAGCCCCACGTTGGTCTGTGTGCTGACAGTGCAGAGCCTGCTTGGGTTTCTGTATCCCTCCCTCTCTGCCCCTCCCCTGCTTTCTCTCTCTCTCTTTCTCTCTCTCAAAATGAAGAAAAATAAATTAATAATAAAATAAAATAAAAATTAAACAAAAATATACAGGGAATCTGTGAGCCTATAGACCAAAGATGTTACCAGATTTTAATAAAGGAAAGCAGGAGTTAAAAAAAGAGTCATGCCTGTAGATAGTCCTAAATAATTTAGAAATCTGTTTATAGTTCATCTTCTATGTTAGTCTAGATTTGTTCAGTTAATTCCTTTGTGTCTGTGGTCCTGAGTTAAAGCTAAAGGATCTTATTCAGCTGTAAGAGTAGAAACATTAAAAAAATTTTTTTTAATAATTCAACCAGACATATATGAGCCTGACTTTGGTGCCTTGGCAGCAATAAATGAGACATCTTTCATAACACTAATAAAGTTCTTGGGTCTGAACTGGAACCAGGGTTCCTCAACTTTGGCACTTCTTGTATTTTGGACTGGATCATTTTTTATCATGGAAGGCTGTCCTGTGCACCGTAGGATAGATATTCAGCAGCATCTGTGAAAATAGCATGTGCGTGCGCACGCGCGCACACACACACACACACACACACACACACACACACCCAGAGCTGTGTCAACCAGAAGTGTCTTGATGGGGTATGGGGAGGGAGACAGGCAGCAAAATTGTCCCTGGTTGAGAAACATTTAGACTACATCTAAATCTAGTAAGAACATTGCCCAGCAAATAATGGTGATAATTGCTACTCCACATGATGGTCATGCAGCATTTCAAATTTAAATTCTTGGCCTTATTAATCTCTTCAGATCAAATTTCCAAAGGGGTCTTTGATTTCTGCAAATGTCATTACATATTTGCTTGCAGGCAGTTAATTAAAGTCAAATTTAAACTACCAATGTTGAAATAAAATCCCCAAATTTCTCTGCCATAAAATCAAAGTGTGTGTGAACACAAGAGAGAGAAAGAAGTGCATGAACTTTTGTTTGTTCTTTTTTGAAGGACATGTATGTGCATTTGGAAACATTTGTGTTCACTTTTTAGGACACACACATTACAATCCACCCTTGTCATTCCGACAAATGTTTCCTTCACTGTTGGAAGTAATTCAAACTAAGAAGATATGGATCTGCCCTCTTACACGCACTTTGAATCTATGTAAAGTTGAGTGTAACCACTTATTGATTCATACAAGTTCTCCACATTGCCTTCCAGAGCAGTTTCAATAAGGAGAAAAAAAAGGAAAATACCAAGGGTACTGTCTTAATGGCAGAGTCATTTATAGTGATCAACTACCAGTCATATGGTTTTGATGAAAAATGGCTTGTAGAGAGGGACTCCCACAAGAAGACAGCGTATCAGTAGTTACATTTTGACATTCAGAAAAAATTAGAGTGTGATTATGGTTTCCTCAATGGTTTCCTCCAAGTCTGTGGAGGCAGTAGCCATTCACACTTCTCCAGGTTTCTCTGACACTACCTCTTCTCCAAAAGTTTTTGAAGGACATCTGAGTCTAGGTGATGTCCAAGGTTATTTCAGCAACCCTATCCTAAGACTTATGCAGACTACCATGTGATGCTATTTGTGTTTCGGATGACATGAGCAAGCAACATTGTTTTATGATGTTGAAGCGTGGAACCTTCTAGGTCCCCCTTTGATTTGAATGTCCTTACCCAGCTGACCTCCATACACATTTGACCAACTAATAAATCTTGATTTCTTTGTTTTACAATCTGAGGTTGATGATACACCTGAGTCTTTGGAAATGGCATTTGTAATTGGTCTGCTTGGCATTTGACTGCCTTCTTTCCCACATGCCTTTGATCTGTCTTGCCCCCATTTACTCTCCTTGCCTTATAAGGACCCTCAGGGAAAACCTTGACCACATTCCAGTTGTAGACTCCAACATTTTTACTGATCACTGAGGGAAACCACAAATCTTTACCTTTCCTTTATGAACAATAAAAACTGAGAAACTTGTAGTCGATAATAAAATACACAGAGGTATGTGGTCTAGATTGATTCAAAATTCTAAATCTTAAATCAGCCTATTTTTTACCAAACTGCTTGGCAGATTATATTTTCCAAAGTGGTAGCAGTTCTCCCATCCCACATCTCCTTTTAAAATATTGCCACTTCGTTCATCAAGAGGTCTTCTAGGTCTTCTCCTTTTAAACATGGGCAGGACTTTTTGACTTCCTCAGCCAACAAAGTGTAACAAGAGAGAGACTTAGTGACTTTCGAAGGGAGGTCATGAAAATGCCATGTATTTCTACCTTATTCTCCTAGGACACTCACTCTTGAGAACCCAGCCACCATTGCTACAAAGCCTAAATAGTCCATGGAGAGGCCCGTGTGAAGACGGACTAAGGACTCTGGTTCACAGAACCTGCTGAACTCCCAGCTGACTATCAACACCAACTGGCCGGATGACATGCCTTCTTGAAAGTAAATCCTTCATTCCCTGAATTAATGAACCTACTCAACCAACATCATTAGAGACAAGTCTGAGAAAAGGCAATTTGAGCCCTTCCCAAATTGCAAGTTTGTGAGCAAAATAAATGCTACTTTAATGCCACTAAATCTGGGGGATAATTTGTTATGCAGTAGTAGATAGCTGATATATATTTGAGGGTTTCAGGAACTAGCAACTGTAGGCCTAAAACATAACTCCAGAAATTTCTCCACAAAAAACAAGGGCCAAGGTAAATATTTTTAAATGTTTATTACAAGACTGTTTAAAGAAAAAAAAATAAAAATCCAAGTGCCCAATAATTTGGTATTGTTTAAATACTATATAGCACATTCGTGCAACGGTGTGATGCTGGGCCATTGTTTGAAAAGGCGACATTTAAAGTTTATTGGGATAACAATTTTTAAATATTTATTTTTGGGAAAGTGCAAGGGGAGAGGGGCAAAAAGAAGGGGCCAGAGGATCCGAAGCGGGCTCTGTGCTGACAGCAGTGAGCCGGGGCAGGGCTCCAAATCACAAACCTGGAGATCATGACCTGAGCCAAAGTCAGATGCTCAACTGACTGAGCCACTCAGGCGCCTCAAGATAGCCATGTTTAAAACAGTATTCATATAATGATTCCATTTTTGTGATGTGTGTCTGTATGTGGATGCACATATTTACATGAGGGGAAAATCTCAACACCTATACTTCAAAACATGCACCAAGGTTACCTCTGCATGAGGGGCTAAGGAGTGATTTGGGGGACTTTTTCCTGCTCATCTGAATGTTCTCTTTTTCTTACTGAACACGGAATAACAAAGTCATTTTTAAAGCCTTTAGAGAAATCAAAGGATTCTCCTTATAATTTTAGTACAAAAGAAAGGATCACATGGGGCCATCTCTGTTTGTGGTTGTTTCCAGAAAGTGGACTGACTTGCGGCACATTCAGATGCGCACCACTGGAGGTTGTGCTGTACCAGGATTCCTCTCCAACCCCTGATTCCATGTTTCCCTCTATTTGATTTTCCAGAGTCTCCAAATCAGAATGATACAAATTTCTCTTCCTTCCAGAGTAGCAACCAGGAGGCCAGCGGCGCAAACACCAAGCAAAGAAACGCCTCTGGGCTTGAAGGGTTAGGGGCTGGCAGCAACACCGTCAGCAATAATGCCAGCACCTAGTGTGACTTTTCAAATTCCCTGTCACAATGGGGAGGTGATTCAAGGGACTGTTCCATGTGGAAGGAAAGTTAACGCCTTGCTTCTAAAAGAGCGAGGGTGCACAAAGTCCTAGATGATGGTCAAAGAGAAGAAAACACCCAGGTCTCCAAAACAAGGCAACTTGCTGACCCAATCTAGAATTTTAAATCACCTCTCAGGTTTTCCCATATAATTATACACCTGCTGCCTTGTTAGAAAGCCCTTGTTTCCTTTTCTTCTGCCTTCAAATGGTACATTCACAACTGTGCTCTGCCCTCCCCTGGTTATGCTAAGGCCCATAACATTAATGTATCAGCACATTACCCCTCCGGGCTTTCCACAGGTGTCTGTGTCGGGGTGAGGGTGGGGCTAGAAGGTTGTCCTTTCACCAGTCCAGGCACCTTGAAACCTGAACTTGAAACTCACGCTCTTCGAGAAAAGGACTCTAGCTGCATACTTTAAACGGCTGCCAGGCAAGTGGCAAGCTAACTCACTTCAGAATAAAAGGGAAAAGCTGCTGCCGTATTTTCCTCTATCGTCTCCCCTTTTCCTACTGCAAAGGGGACTTTTCACTGAAGTTATTTGCTGTAGAACACAGCAAAGTTTCATTCCTACTCCTACATGGACTACAGTTTAGCCGAAACCACCTGGCCTGGTGTCACAGCCCAGCCCTGGAGACTCTGCACTCTAGGTCTACAAATAAAGTTGGTCCTAAGTACCTGTTACAGTCAGCAAGGGATACAAGGGAAGGGCTGCCGGTTAGAGACAAAGTATCGCTGGGAGCCAG